>NC_136067.1:1397107763-1397332763 GCF_964261635.1 Lissotriton helveticus
GTTATGGTTGGCTTATTTGGTAAGGTGGGGCTAAGGATATTGTACTACACACTCTCTACTACACCACACTCTACTACACCACACTCTACTACACTCTCTACTACACACTCTCTACTACACACTCTACTACACACTCTCTCCTACACACTCTCTCCTACACACTCTACTACACACTCTACTACACACTCTACTACACACTCTACTACACACTCTACTACACACTCTACTACACACTCTACTACACACTCTACTACACACTCTACTACACACTCTACTACACACTCTACACTACACACTCTACACTACACACTCTACACTACACACTCTACACTACACACTCTACACTACACACTCTACACTACACACTCTACACTACACACTCTACACTACACACTCTACACTACACACTCTACACTACACACTCTACACTACACACTCTACACTACACACTCTACTACACACTCACTACTACAATCTACTACACACTCTCTACTTCTCTACTACCCTCTAGTACTCTACTAGTCACTGTCTACTACACACTCAACTACACACTACTTCACACTCTACTACACACTCTACTACTCTCTACCACACACTCTACTACTCTCTACTTCTCACTCTCTACTACACACTAATACACACTCTACTACACTTACTACTCTACTACACTACTACTCACTCTCTATTACTCTCTACTACTCACGCTCTACTACTCACGCTCTACTACTCACTCTAATACTCACTCTGCTACTCATTCTCTACTACTCTCTACTGCACCCTCTCTACTACACCCTCTACTACACCCTCTACTACACCCTCTGCTACTCACTCTGCTACTCACTCTGCTACTCACTCTGCTACTCACTCTGCTACTCGCTCTCTACTACACGCTCTCTACTACACGCTCTCTACTACACGCTCTCTACTACACGCTCTCTACTACACGCTCTCTACTACACGCTCTCTACTACTCGCTCTCTACTACTCACTCTCTACTACTCACTCTCTACGACTCACTCTCTACGACTCACTCTCTACGACTCACTCTCTACGACTCACTCTCTACGACTCACTCTCTACGACTCACTCTACTACCCCCTCTCTACTACTCACTCTACTACTCACTCTACTACTCACTCTACTACTCACTCTACTACTCACTCTACTACTCACTCTACTACACTCTACTACACTCTACTACACTCTACTACACTCTACTACACTCTACTACACTCTACTACACTCTACTACACTCTACTACAACACACTCTCTACAACACACTCTCTACAACACACTCTCTACAACACACTCTCTACAACACACTCTCTACAACACACTCTCTACAACACACTCTCTACAACACACTCTCTACAACACACTCTCTACAACACACTCTCTACAACACACTCTCTACAACACACTCTCTACAACACACTCTCTACAACACACTCTCTACAACACACTCTCTACAACACACTCTCTACAACACACTCTCTACAACACACTCTCTACAACACACTCTCTACAACACACTCTCTACAACACACTCTCTACAACACACTCTCTACAACACACTCTCTACAACACACTCTCTACAACACACTCTCTACAACACACTCTCTACAACACACTCTCTACAACACACTCTCTACAACACACTCTCTACAACACACTCTCTACAACACACTCTCTACAACACACTCTCTACAACACACTCTCTACAACACACTCTCTACAACACACTCTCTACAACACACTCTCTACAACACACTCTCTACAACACACTCTCTACAACACACTCTCTACAACACACTCTCTACAACACACTCTCTACAACACACTCTCTACAACACACTCTCTACAACACACTCTACTCTCTATTCTCTACCTCTCTACTACTCTCTACCTCTACCTCTACACCCCTCTCTACGCGCGCGCGCACACACACACACACACACACATATATATATGCATTTATATATGTGTATATATATGTGTATATATGCATTTATATATGTGTATATATATGTGTATATATGCATTTATATATGTGTATATATGTGTATATATACTATGTACATGAAAGTTTGAAAAAAACTTATCACTGATGGATTGCGGTTTTCTTTATGAAATTTACATTTGAGCACTGAATATCTATGTCGAGTTAGTATTTTTTGTGCATTTCTTGCTTTTATTTTAACCTCTCTGTGTCATTACCTGTCGTTATACTTTATTTGCAATCCATTGCTGCCCTTCAGCCTTTTTTTAGGGCTCGGCTATAACGCGCTGAAAGCACGTTCTCGCCGAGAACTATTGTCGGCGTCTCAGCAGTCTAAGACGCCGAAGGGAGACAAGACCTGACCGCGCGCAGCGTTTTTCCATAGGATAACGTTGTGCGCGCGGCCAGGTCTTGTCTCCACGGCATGCATGGCAGGCCGGATCGCGTCGCGCGCCTCTGTGGAATGCAGGGGGAGTCTGCAGAGAGGCGCGCGGCGCTGATAACACGCTCCATGTGTTAGTCGACTCAGGCAGGCGTTTCTAAAGAAAGCATAAGAAACAATGTAAATAAAAGTGAAAACAGACAACTGCGCTTCTGGTCAGAAACACTCCATACTTGGCACCAATCTATTGAAGTCCAGAAACTCAGTTGTTGGAAAGTTGGAAACAATCCACTTCCATGTCAGGTATTAGAGGAAGGCCTCCCTCATGCACTGCAGTGGGGGGGTAATACTTTGAAGGGGGAAACCGGAGAACTTGGTTCTCATGCTGGTCACAGATGCCAGTACAAATGATCACTAGGAATGAATGAATAAATAAATAAAAAATGTGCTAGATCTGAATTTATAATAACCTCTATTTACACAGCTCTTCCCAAAGAGCTCTCTAATACCAGGAAACCATAATACCACCACCTCGCAGGAGTGCAGTCCTAAACAGTGCCATTGGGTGTTATCTCGAAGCTGTGATACGTGACCTTAATTCTAAGTTATGACCGGCAAGTTGCTTGGCCCCGCCCCCGGTGCCCTGCCAGGGTTTGGCCTGGTCGCTGCTGCTTTTAACCCACACGAGGTCGAGTTTAAGTAAGTGACAAGGGCTGCGAGCCAATTCTCAGAGCGGAAACGTGCGCTCTGTGCACCAATCACAGCCCGAGGAAGGGTGGGCCACGCAGGGGGTGGTGCAGCTGCACCACACACACAACACAAACACAGAGGTGTTCAGGTGGCACGCTGCGCAGAAACAGGCAGGTACTACAGTCATGCTGCAGCACACTCTGTACAAACGACACAAACACAGAGAGACGTGCAGCAGACTTAAGCACCACTCCCATGCACACACGGACACCACCACTCCCATGCACACACGGACACCACCACTCCCATGCACACACGGACACCACCACTGCCATGCACACACGGACACCACCACTGCCGTGCACACACGGACACCACCACTGCCGTGCACACACGGACACCACCACTGCCATGCACACACGGACACCACCACTGCCATGCACACACGGACACCACCACTGCCATGCACACACGGACACCACCACAACATACACACACGGACACCACCACTCCCATGCACGGACACCACCCGTGCTTTCATTTGTAAAAAATTAAGTGAAAGGGCACTCGTCAGGAGGCTACTGTAGTTAGCCATACACAATACGTGACTTTGAGCTATTGGCATTGTAAATGACAATGACTTTTATTTGTTTTTGTTTTTAAAACATAAATAAAAGACCTTGTCATTTACAATGTCAAGAACTTAAACTCGCTTTCATTTACAATGCTAATAGCTCTAACTTTGCAATGCCGAGACCGTTGCATTGTAAATGCTTGTCTTTGGTTGTTTGGGCTTTTAATACATTTTAAAATTGCACAGCTTGCCAAGGCACGTCATGTGATCAAGCTCCGTTCGCGGAGCGAAACGAGTCATGGAGGACAGCCGTCCTGTAATTTTGCAATAGAAAACTTTCAACTGCTCACACAACTCTGTGTGTTGATGGCTCGTTACTGAACGATATTCTTTTGGGGGAAGAGGTCCGCACCTGCTTGGTTCCGCTGCGAGATCAGCGGTCAGGATTTGTTTATCGACATTCTTCAACGGATTCGGCTGTTTCCGTTTTGCAGGACCCTCCCTTTCTTTGAGGCACAGCGTCTGCACAGCCAACTACGCTCACGCGTATCTACACTTCAACCCGGAAGAGTTTAGCGCCCTGCTGTGCTCCCCGCTGGAAGTTGATTAACGGTTGCCGGTGCACTTGAGGTGTCGGACGGCGTGGTGTTTGAGGAATCTGCGGGGGTCGGCAGACCTTCGTGAGCCCGAGCGCCGATTCCGGTAAGGCACTTCGTGCAGACAACCTGTTTTTTATTTTGGATATCCATTGCGGGTTATGGGATATTTCCCCACAATCCACATATCAGCAGTTGCCATCTAGCAGTATAACGGCGTGAAATCTAAGAGGCCGTATAATTACTATTTACAACATGCTTTCCAGTGACGCACTACGAAGCAGGGAAACAGTGGCGGAGGCTCTGTTTGATAACCTACCAGCGGTCAATGAAGAACCGCCTGTGAACAGAGTGACGAATGCGAGCAATGATGTCAAGGTGTTACTCAAAACATTAGAGAAATTGCTCCGCAATGAACTGTCAAAATGGTGGGAAAAGAAGTCTCTTGAAAAGTACCGCGACGCCAACCGTGTACCCAGGGGCCTCCGAGTACTCATTGTGCCAACTTATGAGAACCCTGACCCCAAAATGCTGCAGGAATGGGCTGATAACAATCTCCAGGCCTCGAGGAATATGTTACTCATCCTTCTCAAATATGCTCAATCAGACAGAGCTGCGCTGTTATTGGAAATTGATCGTATTAATGGGATTTTGGACGCTTCATGTGAAATGGACCTCATAACCAAAACTAAAAAGGAGATAGAGGTACGTCTGGCAAAATATGAAGATTCTATAAAAGAATGCAAAATTTATAAGTTTGCCAGGGATCAGAAAGACTATGCCACTGGTCGCATCTTCACCTTCGCCAAAAAATACGACAATTCTAAACGCCAAGCCCTTACAGGACAAAAGAGACCGGGTCCTGCTACCACAAAAAGTGCTTCAGCTGTTCTGGATAATACCGACTCTGATGCGGCATCTTTAACTTCGAACAGTGATTCAGGCGACAGTAGGCCAAGTACATCCTTCGGCTTAAATGAGCAAATAAATTTCACCGTCGTTGAAGAATTGAATTTTGTCAGCGAGGACCGGAGGTATTCCCTGTGCCCCCGCAATCCTCCACAAAAACAAGGCAGTGCCCAAACAGGAAACTGCGCGCCAGGAGGCGCAAATGCAAACAAAGGTACATCACGAAGCAATGAGTGAAGGAATTGGAAAAGGTAACTGTGACAACTGAAAATACAGTGATAAATTTGACTATCGTACTTTCCAAAGCAGAAGAACAGCTCCTCTCTTTAGGTCTTACATTCTGTCATAAAAATAACTTTTCTTACATTCAGGCTCGCATAGATGTGTTCAAATGTATACGTAAGATCAAACTTATTAAATACTTTCAACTACACCCTATGTCTAAAGCCAAGGAGTCTGTCACTACTGCATTGGATAGCACCATCAATCCTCTTCAAGTCCGGAATCTGGGAGGACTGCAATCTCTCCTTGACCTGGCTCATGAAGACAGTTCACAAGGTGCACCTACAGTCAGCGAGGCTATCACTGTTAACAAATCCACTCCTAGCCCATTCCGAATAAAATCGACATTTCTTCCTCTCATGCCCAAGGATGCGGTGGACGTCTTTAGTGACAGTCATCACGGAACTCAAGGAATTGAATAGAGCCACCTTGGGAAAACGTAAACAGGCAGATTACAATAATGATCAGTACCATCTTTTGATCAAAAAATTGCAGAGCAATCCTAATATTATTGTTAAAAACTCTGACAAGGGAGGCAATACTGTCTTGTGGCCAAAGGTTGACTACTTGAAGGAGCCGGAAAGACAACTTTCAGACCCTGCTTGTTATCTCATGACAACTAAATTTGCCATGCGCAAGACTGAGGATAATACGCGTAAATGTATCCACCAATGTCGGAGAAAAGGCTTGCTATCTAAGGATGAGGCGAAATTCCTGTGTTGCACATCCTATTACTCCTGTTTTTTATCTTCTCCCGAAGATACATAAACAGGTTACTCCGGTTCCGGGACGTCCTATTATTTCAGCTCAAGGGAGCATGAATGAGAACTTGTCGAGATACGTTGATTTCTTTCTTCAACCCCACATGATTGGACTGCCATCTTTTCTCAAGGACACTACTGATTTTTTACTCAAAGTTATGCATGTGAATTGGTGTTCTGACTATTGCTTTGTGGTAATGGACAGTGAGTCATTGTACACTAGTATACACCATGGACAGGGTTTACAGGTGACCAAGTATTTTCTTGATAATCGTGATGCTTTGCTAAGAGATCATAACACCATGCTCCTTCAGATGATTGACATCTGTCTGAATAACAACTATTTTCAATTTCAGAATGACATTTATCACCAACAACGTGGTGTAGCAATGGGTTCATGCTTCTCCCCCAGCTATTCATGCTTGCATGTTGGCTGGTGGGAGGAGCACGAGCTGGGGACAACGTATCGCCAGTGGGGACCTTATTTGGTTCACTATTGGCGGTATATTGATGATATTTTCATCATCTGGAGGGGGACAGAAGCACAAGCTCACGATTTTGTGCGTACTACCAATACGAATGACCGTAATCTAAGATTTACGGCCATGATTACCAATGACTCGGCTGAGTTTTTCGGACGTACATCTGTACATTGAGGAGTGTAAGCTACACACAAAACTTCATAGAAAGTCCACTGCGGGCAATTCTATTCTTCACTCCCGGAGCGCCCACCCTGCCCATGCTATCAAAAGCATCCCTTACAGAGAATTTATCCGCATTAGACGCATTTGTAGTGACACAATGACCTCTAATCAATGCCTTGTTGAATCCTTTCAAAGGTTTCTCCTACGGGGCTATAAATCTAAATTGTTGAATCAGGCACTCTCTAAAGCCAAATCTAGATCTAGAGAAGAGTTGCTAAAACCCAAGGCTGCCGTAGTCACTGATCCCAATGAAATTGGCCCTATTCGCCTGATTACCACCTTTTGTTCTCAAGAGAGGCAAATAAGGCGTATTATCTATTCCGAATGGCCAATTGTTCTCACAGATAACATTCTAGGCCCTATCCTACCATGCCAGCCCGCTATTACTTTTAGAAGGGCACCCTCAATGAGGGACGTGTTGGATAGGCCCATGCCGGAAAATGTACCCAAACTTACCTGGTTATCCAAAACGGGTTTTTTCAAGTGCACTTCATGTCGTGCTTGCACGTTCGCTAAGAATGGCACTCACTATCAAACTGCTTTTAGTGAAAAACAAATAGCCATTCCAGAGTACTTAACCTGTCGTTCAGAATTAGTCATCTATAAACTGAAATGCACTTGTAATTTAGAGTACATAGGTAGTACTAAACTTCCAGTGAATTAACGAATTTTGCAGCACGTACGAGCGATTGTCAACTCGGATAGTGACTATCCAGTAGCTGGATATTTCAAAGCTGTGCATAGCAATAAACTCAAAGATTTTGAATTCACTGTTCTGGGTTCAGTCTCCAATCCCGGGGGGGCATGAAAAGCTTCTCAGGCAGAAGGAAACACATTTTATATTGCTATTGGATACTAGGGTGCCAAATGGGTTAAACATGACTGAAGATCTTCATAACTTTTTGTAAATCTATGGTTCCATCCCACTTTGGGAATTTTGACATGGCTATTATGCTTTACTTAAAATTTGACAGTCCTTTTCTTGAATTATTTTTGCCAAGGCACCAATGCAAACATTGCTGTATTCGCATTACAATTCTATAATTTGCATTGTAGGTTTAAGACATGCAGCTTCTGCTATACTGTTTGTGTTTGTGTATATATATTTTTCTTATTTTGTTTTTCAATCAGATTTTTGCACTTTACGACTCGTATGGGTTGACACCATAAGATTTGGCAACATGGAATTTGGCTTTGCTGAATATACTGTTGACCTTTTGGAGAGGTTTTTAGACACGATCTAAAGCACTTTATTGTCTCGAATTTGCACTGACATAGACATATCAATCTTTTGTCTTTGAATTTTCTGCATTTGCACTTTATTCTCAGGCTTAGCTCATGCTTCTATATTGCAGCAACTCGTAATGATTATTTATTACTGTGTTTGTAAATAATAGTAGTGATTTAGGAGCACTTGCCATAATTTTTATCACTGATGGATTGCTGTTTGAGCACTGAATATCTATGTCGAGTTAGTATTTTTTGAGCATTTCTTGCTTTTATTTTACCTCTGTGTCATTACCTGTCGTTTTACTTTATTTGCAATCTATTGCTGCCCTTCAGCCTTTTTTCTTTGGTTGTTTGGGCTTTTAATACACTTTAAAATTGCACAGCTGGCCGAGGCGCGTCATGTGATCAAGCTCCGTTCGCGGAGCGAAACGCATCATGGAGGACAGCTGTCCTGTAATTTTGCAATAAAAAACTTTCAACTGCTCACCCAACTCTGTGTGTTGATGGCTCGTTACTGAACGATATTCTTTTGGGGGAAGAGGTCCGCACCTGCTTGGTTCCGCTGCGAGATCAGCGGTCAGGATTTGTTTTTCGATATATATATATATATATATATATATATATATATATATATATATATATATATATATATGTATATATATATGTATACATCTCCATATCTATATAAATACATACATGCATACATATGCATGTTATGTACATGAAAGTTTGAAAAACACTAATAAAAGCAAAGCTAAAAAAATACCTAATTACAAACAGAATTGCTTTACCTTAACGAGGGCGAGACCAATTGTATTTTCAATGCTTGTTTTAGTCTCCTGTAGACCAGGATGCAGTGTCGGTTTGCCAGCTTTTGCGTGGTTTGCAGGTTTATCTACAAGATGGAATCACACCTATTGCTCAGTGTTTAACACAAGTTTGGTGATTGCATAAGATGACTGACAGTGAATTTGTATAGCGAGGCTTTGCAAATACCTCTGATTTTAAAAGCACAGAAGTAAGGCTTGGGTGTTTGGTGTGAAGGGGTAGTGTCATATACACTTAAACATACATATTTTACCAGTGTTTTTTTGTTTGAAGTAACAATACAAGTTGAATGTGTGATGTTTCTTCCACAGGACAGAAGGGACACATCTAACCATTAACTCTTTCTGTTTAGCTTAGCCCCTTAAAGCTTGCCATTACTATCTTAAGCACTGAGCTATTTAAAACTAGGCACAGGCAATGACATCGGAACTGTTGCCCACTCTTTCTTGCCAGAGTTTAACACACTGCATTTTCAGTGCACTGAATCTTTTGACATTTTTAAAACATACATTTCATACAATGACAACCTGTCCAACCAAGATGAGCAAAAGGTGGCTGAGGTCTACTACCTGGCTATGTACTTCATGGAGCTTATGCTCATGGAATCGGAAGCGATGACCTTTGCACCTGTGTTGAGATCCTCATTACATTGGCTTAATCTCTCTCCCACACTTCGTCATGTTCACCACTTTGTCAAGAAAGGAATTTAGGAGTAAGAAATATTGCCATAGTGCATAATACAGCACCGAGTATCATAATTCTTTCGTCTGAATTCTCTGACAATAGTTTAACTTTCAGCAGGTAATATGACATGTTGTTTGGTGCTAGAAGCAGAGGTGTGATTTCAGGTTCTGTTTGTAGCAAGAAAATTGATCTTATGTGCTAACTGTCAGAATTTCTGTTTTCCACTAGCTTCAACAATTGGTACAGACACTACAGATTCAGCAGCAGAAACCACAGCCCTCTTTGCTTCAAGCTTTGGATGCCGGCCTTGTTGTCCAGTTGCAGGCATTGACTGCACAGCTTACTGCAGCAGCTGCATCAAGCTCACTTAATCCCTTGGAGCAGACTGTCTCTCTAAGCAAGGTATAACTTTGCCTGTGAATTTTTTTTTCAACACCTTGCCTGTATATTCTTGCATTGTTGAAATTGGGGAAACAAGTATTTGCTTCTGTTTAAAGGTGATTCGCTAATTTATGTAATTCATTTTTGTGGACATTTCTGTAATTTATCACAACTATTTTGTTTCCTTCCGTCCCACTGCTTTTCTTGTACACCTTTTATTACACTAGTTTTTTGTGCCATATCACTTTATGATCGTCCCTCTTCCAATGCCATTTCCCACCCTAATTGTGGGACTGGTCTATTGCTAATTAGGCTTCAGAGCTAATTTTGACTTTTTTTTTTAACCCTTCTTTTTACACCACCTCACACTCTTTCCTTACTTAAAACCGCCTGGGCTTTCTGCTGTGTCCTGCCAGTGCTCAAACTAGCTGTACCAGGAGAGAGGTTTTCCATATTATACTGAGCAATGTGCATAATGCCCACTTTGTGGCGTGCAGAATCTATTCGGTTGTGCCTGTTTGTATGGGCAAGGTGAGCTGGGATTGGATTTGCAAATTGGGCTGCTGCCTGCGTGGTTCTTTGTGAAAATTTGGGTTGCTGCTGCTTCTGCTCTGTTGGGTCTACTGTCTGCTCTGTACTAATGTGTAGGTGTATGGTGGGAAATGTTGCTGACCTTGGCTGTGCTGCAACTGTTCTTTTTTAGAAGCTGTGGCTGCTCATGCCCGTAGTGTACATGTTTGGTGTGTGTGATTGTGGTGTTCTGCTGCTGCCTGTACTGTTCCAGTGTCTATGTGTAAGATTGCTTTGCAATTGTCTGGGCGGTAACTATTCAGAGAGAACGAGGTAATTGCACTGCTGTTGACCAAAAGGAATGTTTGCGATAGATACTTCTAACTGCTGATTCTTCACCTTTATAAAATACCCTGGTACTGGGTCCAGAATCTTTCAAAGCACAGCTCCAATGGGCCCATAGGGGGCATCGTGTGACTACTCACTGGAGCTGTATTTAAGCGCCACCCAAGCACACTGACATGAGTTCCTTTCTTCCTGCACCTACGTACACGGATCTAGAGCTAGCTCATACTGTTGACCAGCTTTATTGTTCCAAAAAAGTTTCCAGTGTCCCCTTTTAAAATGACAGCTTCTAAACTTTGTATAGACTATTGCAAACAGATGTCTGTGACGATCCCCATGAGGTATGCCTCTGGTATTTGGGGTTGTGCACTTCCTGGACCTCTCTTCTCCTACTGGCCACCCGTATGAGCAATTTTTTCCACTCCGTAGCTATAGTAGGGGCTTCTAGTATTGTGAACAGGCCAAGCCGGTACAGCAATCGCCCCAGCCTTTTCGCGGCCACGGTGCCTACTGGAGAGGGCAACCGGGACAGCTCCTAGCCTTCTATACTCCCAACTGCATCCCCCAAGCCTCTTTACTGAACCTTTGATGGCTCACAGTCACCCTGTAAAAGGCAGGATCTGACATTTTATGCCAGGATGGCAGGCAATTACCATTCAATCTTGTATCTAAACACCATTCAATCTTGTATCCAAACTGTCTACATAATATTTGACTTAGATTGGTTATATGTAGAAAAACTTTTTTCATCTCTTGTGGACTTATTATGTATACAAACAAGCAACGCGTTTTGGCCTTTTTCCAATTTCTGGCCTCCTCAGGACTATATAAGGGGAGTGTTACCTTAAATTGAAACAAAAATACCTTCTATTATTAAGGGAGTCTCCTCCGCATATAAGAAAAGAATTACCTGTGAACTTTGCCAATATGTACAGTGAATAATTAATCATAGGGTATTTTCCTTTATTCCTTAGGTGCTCCACGTTTTAAGACAATGCATCTAGGTCCTGCTGTAAACATCAAAATAGGATATTATCACACATTTAAATATTTCCATACAAAATGTGCCGGGAAAGATGTTGCATTAGGCTTACTGAGTGTGCTGGCTATTGTCTCCTTCCCAAAATCTCTATTGCGGGCATGTAAGGGATTCATTTCAGCGTTCTTAAAATGTGTGCAGCCCGGAAGTGGTGTCCCAAACGCGTTAGGCAACATCAGTTGGTTTGATTAGAAGACTCTGAAGAGAAAATATAGACTATTATATGGATGTAATTAACCCCTTTGGGCCCAGTAGCTTTTGTTTGTCAAACCTTCAAGTCAACGCCCGGTAGCTCTGGCTCAGAGCAGCAAGGCTTATACAAAGGAGCAAGTGTAAAGCATTTAACTAGCACCAAAACAATCGAAGAATAAATCGACAGGACACCAGCGAAGTCCAACACCAATTTTGAAAAATAGACTGGTACTTTTATGAATTTTTAGACACCACAATGAAAAGGATCCACCATGATGCAATCGATTTGTGGTCTTGCGGCGGCTACTCTTCAGTCCACAAAACAGGGTGATGCGATCCTGGTCACAGAGTTGATGTCCCTCGAAGTCCTCTGGGTGCTGGTAGACGTCCAGTTGCCACTGGCTACCAGCCGCCCTGTCCCAGCCAAATCCTTCCCTGCGGACGCAGCAGGCACAGTCCCTCTACTTTGCTAGTCACCAGGGGCAGGTACAGTTTACGCCAGTGCAGCCTCTCTTTGCTGGTTCCAAGATACAGCAGGGCAGTTCTTTTTCAATCCTTCTACCATTCCAGAAGGGATTTGAATCAAGGGTGCCCTATTTATGTTCAGAAAGTGCCCTCAAGGTAGACAGTAACCAATGAGCTACAAGGTACCCTCCCTCCTGATTACCAGTCCTGGGAAGAGTGGGTTCAGGCTATCCCAAGATGCACCAGTCTGCCTACTTCCAACATGATAAATCCCCTCTCTCTGTGTCCAGAGCTCTCTAGCCCAACCCGGAGGTGTTTCTACCAAGTGGGCTTGATGCCCCTGAAAAAAATGGTTTAACAGGTTTACCCTATCCTTCCCTGGTGCCAGCCAACCTGCCTAAACAGTGGGGAATGGCCCTCTGTCAAGTGTTCCCCATTTACACTACACAGAAGGCTTCATCTTTGTAGCTAGTCTTTTGGGCCAGCACCTGTGTGGCTTCCTGCAAGGAGGTGTAAGAAAGTAGCTCTGTATATACTGGATCAAAGTAAGGTACAGTGTGCACAGAGTCCACAGTCCCCAGAGGTATGGCAGAGGCTAAAGGTAGATATACCCTTACTCTCTAAAGTGGTAACTTGGTCGAGTAGTACGGCTGTATCAGAGGACAGTGTAAAGCATTTGTTGTACACGGTCAGCAAATGGTCTCACACACTCAAGAACTGAACTCTAGGCCAATTGTTTTTTGTATATAAAAATATATACTTTATTTTAGAACAGTAGGTATCATAAATACTTTCTCAGAATGAGATGTTGCAATTGAATACTTTCAAATAGCAATTGGCTTTTAAATGCAATAGTTACAGTTGTTACAATATGCAACACAAGTTTAAACACAAAATAACATTGAGCTCAATGGGTAGATTTTAAGTAAATGCAAATAAATTACTTTACAATAGTTTTTCTTACTCGGCTGGATTCTGGATTCCGCCCTGGTGCATTTCCTGTAAACACTTGAAAGAAAACGTTTTTGTTATACAGGCGATTTTTAAGGAAGATTTGCAACTTTGGAAAGTTGACAGAAGTTTTTCTGGTAAAAACCAGGCAATGTATTCCTATGGAGAAAAAATGGGTTAACAGTAAATCACGGTTATAATTACTTTTTAGGTTCAGTGTTGGGCCGAAAGATACAGCACTGGGATCTCTCCTGATTGCAGGTTAGTAAATTCGTTTTTGAAGTTCGGACGATTTTTAAGGAATATTTGTAGGTTTGAAACATCGACAGAAGAAATTCTGAGTGAAACCCAGCCAATGTTACCCTATGTAAGAAATCAAGTTATCGGTCTTTGGGTAAGTACTCGGCTGGCAAAGTTAAGGTTCTGGGGGTAGACTCGGGGGTCTCCCAGGATCAGGTAAGTACAGTTGTTACACCCTCAGCGGCATATGGGGCAGGCGGGTGCAGCGTGAGTAGGCTCAATGTTATCCTATGGAGGATAGGGGGCCTTCGGTTGGTGGCTGCTAGCAGGCAGACCACACGACTGTGGGAGCTGAGCTCCTGGTCAATTACACAGGACAAGTGGGGAAGTAGAATAGGGTAGTTGCTGCACTTCCAGCGGCACTCGGGCGGCTGGGTGCAGGGTGCTTTTGGTCCTTCGGGCACCCAATGTTATTCAATGGGAGACTTGGAAGTTGAACAAAGGCTGCAGGCTCGGGGACTGAGATTCTTCAGGTGCGACCACCACTTCGAGAGGTACGTTGGGATCTTGGAGGATAGGTAGACACCCAGGAGTTGGGCACAGGTGGCCGTGGGGCGCCGGGTGCAGGGGTGTCTTTGGAGGTCGGGAAATCTTATCCTCAGCTGGTCGCGGTTGGAGGGGTCCCTTGTTGTGAGGCTGCAGGCGTCTGGGTCGTCGAGGAGAGTCCTTGGGCACTGGATTCGTGGTCACAATTGCCGGGGGATGTCCTCAGGGTCTTTGTCCACTCATACATGGGCCGGGCTCGGCAGGTGCCGAGTGTGCTGGGTTCGTGGTTCCTGGCTGGCACCAGGGGTTGTTGCTGCTTGAGCAGAACCACTGCTCATGGGAGTCCCAGTCTTTAGATGAGCAAGGCAGGCAGGTCCTCCGGGGTTTTCGAGGTAGCTGTCCGCAGGAGACGCTGGGGTTTTAGCAGGAGCAGGTTCAAGGTTCGACAGGCCTATATGGCTTGGGGCCAAGTCAGTTGGTGTCGTCTTCTTGTTAGGAGCTGGTACGACAGGTCTTCTTCCTTCTTGTTCTTCGTCTTGTTTCAAAGTCGGGATCTGAGGAAGGAAGGTTTAGGGTGCCTCTAAATACTACATTTAGGGTCGTTTCAGGTAGGGCAAGGGCAGGGACCAATGGGTCCCTGTCCTGGGGTGAGTACACCCTCTATCCTGCCACTCTCGAGTGGGAGGGGGGCAGGGGCCTAGCTCTGAGTTGTGCTTCACCTCGCCTCTCCCGCCTGTCTTCCCGCCAAAGTGGGGGTTTGAACCTGTGGGGGCCAGTTGCTAAGTACAGCAAGTGGCCTGGAGAAGCTCATAAAGGCAGCATGCCTTTGAAGCTTCCCCTGCCCATCCTGGGGCAGGAAGCTTGGCGCCTCGTCCCAGGGTGTGCATTGTTTCAGGCCCCCGAGAGCAGCAGGCTCACGACCCAGGGGTCCAGAAACATGTCTGGTGGTGGCAGCCTTGGTAGCCACGCAGTCATGACACTGGGAGTTTAAGTTTCAGGGGGCATCTCTAAGATGCTCTCTGTCGTGCATTTGGCATTAAATCCTGCTCTCTGCAATGCATTGCAGCCGTATAACCACACTGGCATCAGTGCGGTTTAATGTGCTGGGAAGTTTGATATCAAACTTCTCAGACTTCAGTGTTGCCATTATGGTGCTGTGGAGTTCGTAATGACAACCTCCCTGCACCATATACTCTTAATGGCATCACTGCCCTTACAGTGCCCAGGAATGGCCCTGGGTACTGTAGGGGCACATGGCTCATGCACCCGTGTCCTCACCACTGGCATAGTGCACCAAGCTAGAGGGGTGACTGATTTATGCCAGGGCAGCGTGTTTGTGGGCATGGCACACTGGGATGTTTGCCATGTCGACTCTTTGTTTAGTTCTGCACCAAGACATTCAGCCTGCAAAGGCTGTGTGTGTGTGTGTGTGTGTGTGTGTGTGTGTGTCTGGGTACAGGGTCCCTAAGGGTGGCACAATAAGTGCTGCAGCCCTTGGGGGTTTTATCTGGTCACAGTGCCCAGGGTACCTAGGGCACCATTTACCAGGGACTGACTTGTGGCCAGAGATGCCAATTGGGTTTAGGTTTCAACACAGCTTTAGGGAAGGATCACAGGTCCTGGGCACCTGATTGCAGGAGCCCAGGGCACACTCAGTTAAAGTACATCAGCAATTCAGCAAAAAGTGGGGGCATACCAAGCACAGGGGCTCCTGTGGCAAGGACGATCACCCGCCGCCATCGCCCTGCTCTGGGCGACCCAGTTTTCATCACCCAACACCTTTCCCCTGCGAGCTTGGTGGTCCAAGCCTCTTCCTCCAAGGGTGCATTTGCTTCTGCTTCCAAAGATAGGGAATTCAAGAAGCCAGATCACTTTGGGAAGCAAATGTTTTCTTCATCCAACTTAGCACTGTGGTCTGTGAATACTGTGTGCCTCTTGGGCCGAAAACTCCCATACCATCTGGGACTCTGTTGCGCAAGTGTTGCCTCAGTGCCAGGAGTATGCCTGGGCCGTTATCTCCCAGGCAGTGGCGGATGAGAGGAACACCGCCAAATTCTGTAGGGAAGTGGGTTTCTGTTGCAGTAACCTCCCCACTTTTTGCAAGACTACTGGTGCACTTTTTCTTGGTGTGCCCTGGGTCCCTGCCAATCAGGTTCCCAGGGCCTGTGTTCGTTCCCCAAAACTAACCCAGTTGGCATCTCTGGCCACAGGTCAGCCCCTGGTAAATGGTACCACAGATGCCCAGGGCACTGTGAAAAGGGAAGCCCTCTAAGGGCTGCAGCACTCATCGTGCCACCCTTAGAGGCCCTGTACCTTTACACACACACACACACAGCCTTTGCAGGATGGGCGTTTTGGTGCAGAACAAAGTAAAGAGGCGACATGGCACACATCCCTGTGTGCCATGCCTACAACCCACTGCCCTGGCATAGATCAGTCACCCCTCTAGCTTGGCGCCCTATGCCAGTGGTGAGGGTACAGGTGCATGAGCCCTGTATCCCTACAGTGTTTAAGTCCATTCTTAGATATTGTAAGTGCAGTGCTTCCATTAAGAGTATATAGTGCTGGGAGCTTGTCATTACTGTGAGAAAGTGCCATCGTTCTTGTCTTGGTATGCCCCCACTTTTTTCTGAACTGCTGATGCGCTTTGACTGAGTGTGCCCTGGGTCCCTGCCAATCGGATACCTATGCTGAAACAAAATACCCAATTGGCACCTCTGGCCACCTGTCACCCCCTAGTAAATTGTACCCTAGGTACCCAGGGCATGGTGACCAGAGAAGACCCCTGAGGGCTGCAGCACTTATTGTGCCACCCTCAGGGGTCCTGTACCCTGGCACCCACACACTGCCTTTGCAGGCCGAGTGCCTAAGTACAGAACTAAAACAAGAGTCAACATGGCACACATCCCTGTGTGCCATGCCTACAGAACTCACTTCCCTGGCATAATTCAGTCACCCCTCTAGCTGGGTGCCCTATGCCAGAGGTGAGGGCACAGGTGCATGAGCCCTGTGCCCCTACAGTACCCAGGGCCATTCATGGGCACTGTAAGTGCAGTGATGCCATTTAAGAGTATATGGTGCTGGGAGGTTGTCATTACGAACTCCACAGCTCCATAATGGCTACACTGAAGACTGACAAGTTTGGTACCAAACTTCTCAGCACATTAAACCCGCACTGATGCCAGTGTGGGATTTAATGTAAAATGCACGAGAGGGCATCTTAGAGATGCCCTCCAAAACCCGAACCTACAATCCACGTCTGGGCTGAGTGACTGCAGAGGCTGCCACACAGCAGACATGTTGCTGGACCCCTGGGTGGAGAGCCCCTGCTCTCCTGGGCCTGCAACAATGCACATCCTGGGCGAGGTGATATGTCTCCTCCCCCAGGATGGACAGGGGGAAGCTTCAAAGGCATACCGCCTCTCAGAGCTTCTCCAGACCATTTGCTGCACCCATTTGCCCCCCACCCGTTCTACCCCCACTCTGGCGGGAAGACTGGCGGGAAAAACTACGTCAGGAAGGAGGGTGTGCCAACCTTTGCCAACTCCACCCCTCAGGTGGAGGAGGCGAGGTGAAGCACGACCCCGGGCTCCGGCCATCTTGTAGATGGGGAGCCCTGCCCAATCCCAGCTAGGCTCCTGCCCCCTTCCCACAGGAGAGGAGCAGGCTAGGGGGTGTCCTCACCCCAGGACAGGGATCCATTGGTCCCTGCCCTTGCCCTATCTGTAATGCCCCTAAATTTAGTATTTAGGGTCTCCCTGAACCTTCCTTCCTCAGATCCCGATATCAAAAGAAGAAAGAAGATCAAGAGGAAGAAGACCCGCCGCGCAGCTGCTAACAACAGGACAACAACAACTGACTTGGCCCCAGCCCTACCGACCTGTTGATCCTGGAACCTGCTCCTGCCTAATCCCGTCTACCTCCGTGGACAGCAACATTGGGACACCCAGAGGACCTGCCTGCCTTGACCCTCTCGAAGATTGGGACTCCCATCAGCAGAGGCTCTGCTGCAACAACCCCACCTGCTGCTCACCAGGAAGCTCCGGACCAGCCCACTCTGCACCAGGCGGAGCCCGGGCTGGGCCAACCCGAACCAAGACCACGAGGACGTCCCCCCGGAGACTGGGACCCGAAGTCCAGTGCCCAACGACACTCCTCGACGAACCAGCCGACGCCTGCAGACTCAGAACCAGGGGCCACCCCAACCGCGACCAGCCGAGGGTAAGCTTTTCCGACCTCTAAAGACACCCCTGCACCCGGCGCCCCGCGGCCCCCTGTGCCTCCCTTTTGGGTACCTACCTGTGCTCCATCCTCCCAACTTACCTCTCGAAGTGCTGGTCGCCCCTGGAGAGTCACCGTCCCCGAGCCTGCAGCCTTTGTTCCTTTTTCAAGATCCTCATTGGATAACCTTGAGCACCCGACTGCTCAAAAGCACCCTGCACCCAGCCGTCTGATTGCCGCTGGCTGTGACCTTTGTCCTATCCTACTTCCCCCCCCTTGCCCTGAGCAAGTGACCAGGAGCCCAGCTCCCAGAGCCGCGTGACCTGCTAGCCAGCAGCCACCAACCGAAGGCCCCCTTTCCCCTCATTGGATAACATTGGTCGTACCTACCTCTGCACCCGGCCGCCCCTGTGCCGCTGGGACTGAACTAACTGTACTCACCTGACCCTGGGGGACCCCTGAATCGATGCCCAGAACCCTAACTTCACCAACCAAGTTCTCACCTGGAAACCGGTAATTCACTTACCTGCCATTGGATAACATTGACCCATTTTGACTTGAAAATTTTCCAAGTGTGAAGTTTTGAAAATTTAAAATATTCCTAAAAAATCAGCCAAAGTCCGAATTCGAAATAATCACCTGTGATCAGGAGAGAAGCCAGTACTGCACCTTTCAGCCCAGTACTGAACCGCAAAAGTAATCCTTAGCGGGTTTACTAGTAACCTGTATTTTCTCCATAGGAACCCATTGTCTGCTTTTCTATGAAATTTCTTCTGTCTACTTTTGAAAACTGCAAATATTCTTTAAAAATCGTACGAAATACTGAAACGCAATTACCTACCTGTTTTGAGTTAAACCCCCAGTGCTGGCCCTAGGAGACTAGTGCTGGGTTACAAAAGTAACACGATCGTACTTTACCTGTAACCTGAATTTCCTCCCATTGAATAACATTGTCAGAATCACCTTGAAAAGTTTCTAAGTGTGAACTTTTAAAACCGCTTTATATTCAGGAAAATTCTTGACAGTAACTAAAACGTTTTTGCTAATCTGGTTTTATCTTAGACCCCAGGACTGAATCTAAGAACTAGTCCTGGAACTACCAAAGTAATCCATAAAGTAATCAACTGTACTTGCCTATGAAAAACCCATTGTGCTCAATGCATGAGTGTGTTTCAGAACTGTGTTGCTTATTAGCTATCCTGTAATTATTGTGTGTACAAACGTATTGCTCCTCTGCAAAGTATTTACATGAAAGTACTCATAACCAGGCAACTCAGATCAGGATCCTCCTTCCTTGCCGTAATACCCAGGTTCAAAAGAGCCAGATGCGGAGGCTGCTCATTCTCTCACAATCTCGCTAAGCTCTGGAATGCCCTTCCTCTCTCACTTAGATCAGAGCCCAAACTACTCGCCTTCCGAAAACTCCTAAAAACCCTGCTCTTCAACAAACCAGAGTAGCTTTCATCGGTTCTGTCATGGGCATGACCTCTGCAGCGCTGGGACGCCTAAGGGTAGCCATCGCGCTATACAAATTGTCTTTTGATTTGATTTCATTCAACTTGAAAAGTATATTTTTATAACTGTTGGTTCTAAAAAATAAAACTATATCTGAGGATATAACAACAATTGGCCTGGAGTTCTGTTCTTGACTGTGTGAAACCTTTTGCTGACTGAGTGTGTACAACAAATGCTTAACACTGTCCTCTGGTACTGCCTTACTGCTCGACCAAGCTACCACTTTGGAGAGTAAGGTCAGTTCTGAATTTAACCTCTGCTATACCTTTGGGGTTGGTGGACTCTATACACACTGTACTTAGTTATTATCCAGTATATATAGAGCCACTTTCTCACAATTACAAACTCCACAGCACCATAATGGCTACAATGAAAACTGAGAAGTTTGGTATCAAACTTCTCAGCACATTAAACCCACACTGATGCAAGTGTGGGATTTAATGTAAAATGCACACAGAGAGCATCTTAGAGATGTCCCTTGAAAACTTAGCCACCACTAGTGTCCAGGCTGAGTGGCTTCGGTCAGCTGCCACCACCAGACATTTTTCTGGACCCCTGGGTCGAGAGCCTGCTGCTCTCTGGGGCCTGAAACAATGCACATCCTGGGACGAGGTGGCAAGTCTCCTCCCCCAGGATGGGCACGGTTCGCGAAGGGGAAGCTTCAAAGGCATGCCGCCTTTGTGAGCCTCCCCAGACCATTTACTGCTTTCAGCAACTGGTCCCCACTGGTTCTACCCCCCACTTTGGGCGGGAAAACAAGTGAGGGAAAGAGGTGTGGCCACCTCTGCCAACTCCACCCCTCAGGTGGGTGGAGGCGAGGTGAAGCACAACTGTGAGTTCCAGCCATCTTGAGGATGGGGGGACCCGACTAACCAGGGACAGGCTTCAGCCCCCCTTCCCCTGGAGGGTGACACGATAGGGGTGTACCTACCCCAGGGAATGGACCCATTGGTCCCTGCCCTTTACCTACCTGTAACGCCCCATAATCTAGAATTTAGGGGGCACCCTGAACCTTACTTCCTCAGATCCAGAAACGACAAGAAGAAAAGGAGGAGGACCAAACAGCCGTGCAGCCGGTTAACAAGAGGAAGACGCCCACTGACTTGGCCCCAGCCCCACAGGCCTGTCTCCCCTCGAACCTGCGCCTGCGAAATACTGGTTTGTCCTGCAACCAGCAACCTCAAACCCCGGAGGACCTGCCTGCCTGCCTGCCTTCACTTCCAAATACTGCTTCTCCCGTGAACACCGGAATTGTTCAACTGCAACCTCTGGCAGCAGCCGGGAAACCACAAATCCAGCCCACTCTGCACCCGCCGAACCTGGCTGAGCTAGAGTGGAAGAACACTACGAGGAGGTCGTCCTGGCGATCCCGAACCGAGATCGGGTGACCCCTGACCCGCCTGCAGCCTAAATCCAGAAGGCCCCCCCCCCTAACCGCTACCAGGATCTTGTAAGAAGATCTGACCCCAAAAGGCACCCCTGCATCTGACGCCCCACGGCCTTGTGTGCCCTAACCAACGGTGCCTAACCAACCCTTAACTTCCCAACGTACCTCTTGAAGTGGTGGTCGCACCCAGAAGTCCTACGTCTCCCTGACTGCATTGCTTTTGCAAACCGGAGGTTCTCTATTGAAAACAGGGCGCCTGACGTCGAAACAGTACTCTGCACCTGGCCGCCCCAGTGCAGCTAAGGGTGCACCTTTTGTGCTACTTTGTTTCCCTGTTTGCCCTGACCTAAACCCTAGGAGCTTTGTTCCCACAACCCAGTGGCCTGCCCTCCAGGAACCACCAACCGGAAGCCCCCTATCCCCCATTGGATAACATTGGGCATCAACACTCCGCACCCGGCTGCCCTAGTACCGCTGAGGGTGTAACAAGACTGAATCACTTAAACTGGGTGAACCCTGAGTCTAACCCCAGAACCTTAACTCCCACAGTTGATAACTTACCTGTGAATCCTATAGCCTGTTTTTCCTCCATAGGATAACATTGACAATTTTCTTCCAATACATTTCTAAGTGTGAATTTTTAAAATCTAATAATATTCTTTAAAAATTGCATGAATAACCAAAACATATTTACTTACCTGTTGGCAGGAAATGTCCCAGTGCTGAATCTAGGCATCCAGCACTGAGTTAAAAAAGTAACGTAAAAAGTAAAGTTACTGTAAAGTATTTAATGCTTACCTGTGCCAGGCTAGCTTGGTTCTAAAAATAAAACAGTATTTTTTTTTATACAAAAACAATTGGCATAGAGTTCAGTTATTGAGTGTGTGAATTCATTTGCTGACTGAGTGTGTACATCACATGTTTAACACGGTCCTCTGATACTGCCTTACTGCTCTACCACAAATTGAGAGTAAGGTTCTATCTAACTTTAACCTCTGCCTACCTCTGGGGTCACCTGGACTCTTTACACACTATACCTCATTTTGGTGTAGTATATATAGAGACAGTTTCCTATAAATTCACAATAAGATGTGGACTGGATACCACCGACTCACTAGGCAGAACCATTGTCATGTCTGTATCCCTTCGGCGCTACACCTGGTTGAGGACATCTGGCTTTTCGGAGGATGTCCAGTCTACCTTGATGGCCATGCCTTTTGATGGCCGTCGCGTCGCCTCTTTGGCGGCAAAGCAGACTCAGCGCTGCAGCGCTTTATAGACTCTCGGGGTACGGCCAGATCTTTGGACCTCGCTGCGTCTTCTCGTCCACTTCAGTCTGCTTCTCGTCCCTTTTGTGGCTGCGGAATGGGCACCCAACCCAACCAGCCCAGTTTAGCCACCGGCTCACGCAAGCTGCCCAGCCTCTGCGTGTCCGTGGACGTGGGACCCAGTGACCTTGCGGGTCTCGTAGCCAGCGGGCGGGCCAGTCCACCCTTTCCCCCACTCCAGCACCCTTCTAGCCTTCCTAGTCTGACCTTTCAGGGCCATCAATGGCCAGTGGGCGGTAGGAACCGCCATCACGCCCCCCACTGGCAATCCATTTTGTCAGACAGGTGGGTTTTGCAAATAGTCCTGAAGGGGCTACTCACTTCTCCTTTGACACTTCTTCGTCCTCCATGCCACCGTCTTTCGTTCTCATTTCAGAGGATCGTTTGGCGCTTCTCCGCCAGGAAGTCTCAGCTCTCCTGCGTCAGAAGTAGATCGTGATTGCTATTCCCTCTACTTTCTGGTGCCCAAAAAGGAGAAAGGCCTGCGTCCTATTCTAGACCCCTGGGCCCTCAACCATTTCCTCTGGAAGGAGAAGGTAAAAATTCTCGCTTTTGCTCAGGTCTGGTCTGCCGTCGACCGTGGAGGCTGGATGGTGGCGCGGGACTTGCAGGATGTGTATTTCCACATCCCTGTCCTGCCAGCCCACAGACGCTACCTACGGTTCGTGGTAGGCCTCAAGCTTTTTCAGTTCACCGTGCTCCTCTGGTATTCACAAAGGTGATGGCCGTGGTCACATCTCATCTGTGCAGATCAGGGGTTCCAGTCTTCCCCTATCTCGACGACTGGCTGTTGAAGGCAAGTTTGCCCCAGGCTGTCGTCTCCCACCTCCAGACTATGGCGGACCTCTTGCACTCTCTGGGGCTCACTATCAATGTGCCGAAGTCACACCGGATTACCTCAGACGCTCCTTTTCATCAAAGCTGTTCTGGACACAGTGCAGTTTTGCACCTAGCCTCCTGAGTAGCGAGTCTGGGATATTCGGGCTATGATACAGATGTTTCAGCCTATATCCTGGATTTCAGTCAGAATGACCCTGAGACTGCTGGGCTTCATGGCCTCATGTATCCAGCTGGTGGTACTGTCAGATGGCATATGCTGGCTCTGCAGTGGGACCTGAAGTTCCAGTGGGCACAGCATCAGGGCAATCTTTCCGACTAAGTCCAGATCTCAGAGGGACCTGAACACAGCTGCAGGGGTGGTTAAGAAACCAAGCTTGGGCCAGAGTCAGATCCCGCTCCCTTCCGCAATGAGACCTCACAGTAGTGAATGTGTTACTCCTGGGGTAGGGCAGCCATCTATAAGAGGAGGAGATCAGAGGAGTCTGGTTGGTCTCCGGCGGAGTCTGAGCTCCATATCAACCTGTTTGAGCTCCTTGCGACCCGCCTGTCACTGGAAGCATTCCTTCTGTCTCTCAAAGGGAAAGTGGTGCAGGTGTTCACTGACAACACCACCACCATGTGGTAGTGCAGCAAACAGGGTGGGGTGGGGTTGTGGATCCTATGTTACGAGGCTATTCGCCTCTGGACATGGCTGGAACATCAGGGCATGATCCTGGTGGTTCATCATCTGGCAGGTTCTCTGAACTCCAGGGCAGACAAACTCATCCGTCGGTGCCTGGTGGATCACAAATGGCGTCTTCATTCTGAGGTAGTGCACGGTCTCTTAAAGCGCTGGGGAGAGCCTTGGTTAGATCTGTTCGCCTCCGAAGAGAATGCGCATTGTCAGCAGTTCTGCACAGTGGAGTTTCCAAGGCAGCACTCGATCAGCGTCGCTTTTCATGGTGAGTGGAGTTGTGACCTACTGGACACCTTTCCACCTGTACCACTTCTGCCCCGTGTGCTGAAGAAGATCAAACACGACCGGGCCCAACTCATTCTTGTGGCTCTGTAGGGCCCGAAGAGTCTGGTACTCTGAGCTCCTGAGCATGGCCATCGATTCTCCGATCAGACAGTCCGGGGGATCTTCTGACGCAGCAGCAATGGACGGTTCTTCACCCAAACCTGTCCAGCCTCCACCTCTTTGCGTGGTGATTGAGCGGCGACAGTTGACCGTTTTTGACTTTCCACCCGAAGTTTGTAACGTCACCTTGGCAGCCAGGCATCCCTCCACGAAAACGGTATACACCTGTAGATGGAACAAGTTTGGCATGGTGCGCAGCAAAGGCTGTGGATCCCTTTTCTACTCCCCTTTCAGAGGTTCTCGTGTATATACTTTCTTTGGCCCAGCAGGGCTCTGCTCTCGGCACTCTTAAAGGCTATCTTGCTGCTATCGCTGCTTTTCTTCGGCTGCCAGATCAGCCATCCTCATTCATCCTATTCATCCTATTGTAAATAGATTCTTTAAGGGCATTACTCATCTCTTTCCTACCTCTCCTTTCATAGTCCCTCAGTAGGAATTGAATCTTGTTCGAACATATCTTATGTGCTCCCTTTGAGCCTCTTCACAATCATCCTCACAGGTTCCTTACGCTAATAACTGCCTTCCTTGTTGCGATCCCCTCTGCTTGCAGGGTGACTGAGCTGCAAGCTTGGTCTTCCAAGCCCCCTTTCTTCTCTGTGCATCCTGATATTGTGGTGCTTAGGACAAAGCCCATGGTCCTTTCTAAAGTGGTTACGTCATTTCACATAGGAAAAACAATCACTTTGCCCACCTTTTTCTCACCACCGCACCCTTTCAAGGAGGATAGACTCCACCGTCTAGACACTAAACGTGCTTTGTCCTTCTACCTTGACTGCACAAAAGATTTCCCAGTGGATGATCAATTCTTCATTGGCTATGTAGGTGCCAAGAAAGGTCAGGCTGTTCAAAAGCATACCATCTCTCGATGGTTTGTCCTTTGTATTAAAATCTGTTATGCTTTAGCAAAAAAAGAACCTCCAGTGTGGGCTGCGTGCTCATTCCAATAGGGCTACGGCAGCCACCACTCCATTAGCACGTGGAGTTCCATTCCTTGACATCTGCCAGGCGACCAAGTGGGCATCCTTGCACAGATTCACCAGACATTACTGCTAGGACAGCCAAATCCAGAGGGACGACTACTTTGCCAGTTCAGTACTCCAGGACTTTTTGGTGTGAACTTGGCTCACAGACCCACCTTTGGGATTGGTATTGGTGAGGTATCTATTCTAAGGTAAGGAATCTATAACTGTCTCTTTTCGATGAACAAGTTACTTACCTTCAGTAATGATGTATCTGAACGATTCCTTACCGCCCCACCCATCCTCCCCGCTCTGCGAACTGACTTCTAGGGATAGGGCCTCCCTTGCAGGGCCCTAGTCGTTGTGCACCAGTGGTCACTGTCTTACATGGCTCTGTGCTTCTGGCGTAGAAAGTCGTGTCAGAACTGACGCCAGCGTGCAGGGGCGGCATTTAAGTAGACACTGCGACGTCATCCCAGTTACTGCGATGCGGACGATGGATGCAGTCTACTGACGCCACCTACCGACGCACAGGGGTACTGCAAAGAAAACATTATCTGGATCCAGTCTGACGCCTGGGGGCAATTCTAAGGTAAGGAGTTCATAACTAACATATGTCTCGTTACAGATACATAATTACCGAAGGTAAATAACTTGTTCTTCAGTGGGACATTTGACGTTGTCATGGACTTAAATGACGAAGTCGACTAGCGGTATAGCTTCCAGTCTGCAGTGGCGGACTTAGATACTAGTTTTACCTTTGTCACACCCAGGGTGAAACAACCAGTGTTGCAAACCCTTGGGGACCCTTATAATTTACAGACATTGGGTACCATATACCATGGATTGACAGGTAAGTTAGCCTGAACCTGTACCATTTGGGCATAGCCAATGTAACGTTGGTTAGCCCAGCAATTAACTTCTGGGCACTAGCATGGAGTCGGGGCACTGGCATGGAGGTCTCGTAGAGTCGGAAAACCAACAGAATCAGTCAATAAACCTGGGGCTGACCATATAGAAAGAGGCATTTCCTTACAAAGATCCTCTTTACAAAGATCAGCAAGGCCTTATTCAATATACTAGATGTTTACAGAAGGATGTGGCATTCAGTCTCATATTTTCAGTAATATACATCAGTTACTTAAGGAAGTAAATTAATCTGTCTGTAATCCTTGCTGCACAGGCTTGTGATCTACTGTTAGTCAGTCTTTTGCAATTACAAAAACAAATTCTGGTTTTATTGGGGAGAGGGGTTGGCCTAACGGCTAAGGCGCTCGACCTCGGACCTGGGGAACTTGGTTCGAGTCTCGGTAACGACGCCAAAAAACCCCTGTGATTCTGGGCAAATCACTTAATCTCCCCGTGCCTAAAAAATGAAAGTGTGTCCTCATGTAACGTAACTGGTGCTATGTAAAGCGCTCTGATAACTGATTCGGTTCGGTTCAAGTTCGCGCTATATAAAACTCAAAAAAAGAAGAAAACAAAAAAAAAAACTGGCTGTCCTTGTCAATATTTTTAGGGCTCGCCTGCTAATGCGCTTGCGCATAGCTGGCGAGCTATATTGTGGCTTAACGAGAGCTTAACCATCTCGGCGATTTGTTGCTGTGCCTGAGAAAAACAAGCCCAATGCGCAAGCGCATTGGCAAAAAGCGAGTGCACATCAAAGCCACCAGCCTCCCTCCCACAGGCATCTCAAGCTTCCCCCAGCCGGCATTTCTCCTCCCCTAATTATTCACTGCACGGCCGGCCGGCACATCAAAGGCTGCTGCCGTGACTCGCATTTCTCCTCCCCTTTCGCTGCCCAGGCCGGCCGTACTTTCACTTTACACGGCCGCCAGGCCGTGTCTCGCTTTATGCTGGTTAACACGAATGCTATCGGTACCATTAAGACATCCCCTACAATAGTAACGCATTATTCCTTCATTGGAGATCTCTAAAAGCATGCTACGTTGTCTTTTCACAGCCAGTCTTCAACGCATGTTACCTTTGATGAAAGGATAAAACGTCAGTGGCTGCTTAGGCGAAGAGGCGTTTAGTGCAGACACCGGAAAGGTGCTTTTTCATAAAGCAACGCATGGTCTCCCTCCACAGGGGACATGAACAAACACGTTGAACATGTGCCACTCTCCAAGACTGTAGGTCAGCCTGTAGCTCTTCACTGGCTTCAGTCACGCAGCTCTCCACAGAGAACGTGAGATGACAGCGCAAATAATGCTTTCATGCCTATTTTATGCAAGATACTCGAGCAGCAAAGAATGTATAACTATTCTTATTTTACTTTGTTGGCCACATCTCACTAACGGCTGTCGTAAGCTGGTGGAAAGATTTCATACCCAGTAATGGTCCCGTTTTGAAACTATTTTTGTTTTTTAACTGGTATTGTAGCTTGGAAAGCAAGCTGACCAAACAAACAAGACCGAGCTCTCTCTTTTCTTCACCCTGATCTTTTCTGATTATTTCTCGTGGTGTACCCGCAGATGCAGTCTGCGTGTTTCGGTCCGCCTTTCAGCTCCCTGGTTGAATGTCGTCTAGCTTTCCCTCACTGAGTTTCCTGCTGGAAGGCTGCCAGCACGGTCAGATGACACCCAGATGTTGCTAATTCACAGGGGCTTGTGTTGTGCCAGAAGCTACTGCCTTTATATAGAGTGGGAAACAGTCCTTCTTTCTCGGAACTAGTTTGTTGCGTTTCTAGT
The DNA here is from genome assembly GCF_964261635.1 of Lissotriton helveticus. Lineage (NCBI taxonomy): Eukaryota > Metazoa > Chordata > Amphibia > Caudata > Salamandridae > Lissotriton > Lissotriton helveticus. Next base: position 1,397,136,136 of record NC_136067.1, read on the forward strand.
AATGATTGTTGTTTGTGCTGTACTCGCTTATTATTTCCACTTATTTTTCATTCGGCAGAAGTGATGCAATGAGTAGGATTGTCAAACATAGCTACAAATCACCCCCGAGTCCCTTCCCTATTCTGACTCCCTTCTTAGCTATTTAAATATGTTGTCTCAGTTTTCTTGTTAGTCTAGTTGGCAGACTCAGCTGAGAGGCCAACAACTGAATGGGTGCGTGGGAAGAGTCAGGTACCCTTTACTTCTGCCACGCACTTTCCTTTCTAATGCCTACGGAGCAGGCAGCGCTAGTCTCTCACTCGCCTCTCTGCATGCATGCTTGGCTTCCTTTGTTAGTTTTCCTTGGCCGGACTCTACCGCCCTCACTCTACCGCCCTCACTCTACCGCTCTTCCTCTACCACTCTACCGCCCTCACTCTACCACTCTACAGCCCTCACTCTACCACTCTACAGCCCTCACCCTACCACTCTACCGCCCTCACTCTACCACTCTCAGGCCCTCACTCTACCGCCCTCACTTCTTGTTTTTATATTTAGCTGCTTACAATTGTATTTCCATTATTTTTTTATCAAATTTCCCAAATTAAGTTTGAATATTGACGTTCAAACAGTTTAAATCAAACTTCTATGTAGGTACACCAGGAATACTCTGTAGTATATATCAAGTCCGCATCAATTAGGGCAGTAAGGGCACAGCCTGTCACCATTTCACGTCAATATAAAACGTAACGAAGATAGCCTTTGTGTTCAAAGATAAACGCTTCTTGTCTCTGTCCCCATTTCTCTCACAAGAGGAAGCCTAATAAACCAGAACTGCGCCGGGGCTTACCTGTTTCATAGTTGCTAAGGTTTTGGATGGCTTATGTGTGACATTCCCATGTGTGCAATGTGTTTCTGTCATTTCAAGGCTTTCTGCAAGTGAATTACACCCTTTTGTTACAGGTTATGTTTTAAAGCAGACTTGAAACAACTATCACTGCCTGAAACCATGAAACCGGTGATGTGAGTAGTGGTTTATCAGACTTGATCCTGTGAACCACAGAGGATTCTTAAGTTAAACCTGGGAGCCTTCCCTGCTGCCACTAAGACTCTCTAATAGGCCTCCTCTCCTTGCCACTTACTTCTTTCATTCCTTTTAGTTAATCTCTCCCCCAAGTCCACACTCCTTGTCTCATTCTTTACTCCCCTTTACCTTGATGGACTTACTGTTTGCATGTAATCGCTAGACGTGGTGCCAGCAGTCTAGCTGCACAGACTGAGAAGTAGGGATTTGAAGGGGCCATGCTGAGTGGGGAGAGAGGCGTTAGACTGAACTTGACCAGGAGCACCTGATTTTAAGCAATGCCAATAGAAAGGCGCGAAAACAATGCCTGAAAGGTATGAATCATAACCTCTGACCCAGCAGAAAACTGAGCTCATTGCAGCCTTTCCAAGGCGTGGAAGGGAAAATAAATTGTGTCAGTGTGGAGGTTGAATTCATGTGACTGCTGATAGCTTGAACATTATATTGGCCACTTCTACGTGCACACAATGAGCCTCCAGCTCTTGATATTTTGCATTTTATTCTAAAACATTAGACAGTGCTAAAAAAGTGGTTTCATTACCTTTTTAAAATATGCACACAGCTAGTACAAAATCAAAACGTACTTTCAGGTGCCTATAAGCAGGAAAAGCGTACCTTAGGGTTGAAATGCAGGCATGCTCAGTGAGGATAGTGACTGCGTAGCTCTTCCGCTCGCTGCAGATTTAACCACCAGCCGAAGCAGGTCTCCAGATTGTTCGAATCCTTCTGTCTCTATTCAAGTCTCATGGGTCACGGCCATCCTGCATTGCTCATCAATTGAAATGGTGCCTTTGTCATAAAACAAACAAACCGGCAAGGAAGGTCGGGTGCGGCCTGGGATCATGCATGTCCGAGCTGCAGCTCTGGAAGGATGATGAGGCCTGAGGGTCTCAGTGTCTCTCAGCCACGGCCTCGACGGGTCTCCGGCAGCCGGTGCAATAACAGGGATCACGATGAGAGGGGTGGCACTGGTGCCCATTTGCAGAGGCAGGATTTAAGTTACTAGTGGGCAAGCAGTCGGCAGTTATGTTTGCCGTCCCGCCTCTACTCGCACACTGGCAAATAGATACAGGTTGCAGTCACGTGAGGCCAAGTCACCATCATGCCGCCACGATGCTGAAACCACAGAGCGCAGCTGAGCCCAGACCTTGCTTGGAAGATTTCATGTAAACTCTGTCCTTAAACGAGCTCGAAGGTGGGACATCTGAAGGAAAGGTAAGAGAGCAGAACCATGGGATTGCCACTTTCAGCCTACGCTCGGCCGCGCGCAGTCAACCTGTGCAACGTCACAGGCCTATGCAAGGTGGTGGTGGCGTGCGTGCGTGCATGCTCGCTGCAGGCAGCAGTTGCAAGGAGCAGGTGGGGGTGCGCTTGCACTGCAAACAGGGAGGCGCGCGGCACTGGTGGCCTGTTGCGGCGGCCTTTATAATTTATTGGGGGACACGGACAGTAGTGTCAGTGAGTGTCCCCAAATAAATTATAAAGGCCGCCGCAACGGGCCACCAGTGCCGCGTGGCCGCTTCCCCGAAAATAGTGCCGCCTGGGGCGAACCCCCCTCCCCCCAGGTACGCCCCTGCCCAACTATGAGCCGATTTGGACAGCACACTTTCCAAATGACGACGAGTTCGGTGTGGCAGATATAACGCTCCTGTCCGTCATTAAGTCACCCTGTGCAGACTTCCTTCCTGCCAAAACTTCCAGGGGAACGCAACGCTGTCCCTTTTGCCTCCACTAAACTAATCTTGGCCACTCTGCAATCACCTCGCAATCCACTACTTCCCTTAGATGGCGATGAGCACCCAGTGGACGGAACGTATGCCTTTGAGGGCGGAGGGGGAACATGAAGAAAAAACGCATTAACAAGCCCGCTTGGGGTGGCACATCCGAAGGCCCCATTCCCTTGAACGTCTCTTTAGACTGGACAAAGCCTGAGTCATTTAAATGTACATTTGATTAATCGAGAGCAGCCACCCGAGAATAAGTGTCCACCCACCTCTGCGTGAGAAAAAGTGTGTTTAGTACTGTTAGAAGGTGGTTCTGACACTAGGGCCGCCCGGATTTTTTACTTTTTGAGCACCTAATTATGGAGCTTTTACTGTGGGGGAGCCTCATAATCTGGGACTCATCCACAGTGAACTCATAATGGAGACTGCATGGAGATTTTACTGGTGTCCGCCTGGCTTGATTAGGCCGATGCGCAGCAGCTGGAGTATGGGACACCGTGCAGGTTACATGCAGACACGAGTGTACATGCGTGTGCATACGTGTAGGAGCTGCGCAGGGGAGATTCCTAGCGTGCGCAATCCAGGAGTAGCTACAGAGTGAATGGTGTGGCGCAGGACTTGCGCAGAATTGGGTGGTGACATGGAATAGGCTTTATACCCTGGGAAGGAACATGCCAGGGAAAGTCAGTGCGTTTTACTGTGTTTTCATTTCATTATTCCCCTATGGGGATGTGGGGCCCATGGCTAAAATGACTTCCACAAAGCCTACAGATTCCAGACATGCACTAAAGTCCATTGTGGAGTAGGTGAAATAAGTATTCTGCAGAGTCCAAAGTCATATTTGTACTGCTTTTGGGTCATACAGAACTGTCATATTTCTCTGAGCCAGCCATGACCGGACCCAGGCTGAGGGTTGACCTCAGCAGGATGGATTGATAACCTTTCCTCCACAAGCTAAGGCCTCCTCTCCACAAAGAAGAAGATGGGTGGGGCTACAGGCTCATCCATTAGCAGCTGTCACTGGGTGCCAGGCACCAGGCTGCACCAAGAAGGAAAGAGTTGGGTTTCAGAGGCCATGTGGCGAGAGACACGGGAGGACTCCATTTTGAACTAACACAGAGGCTGGAAAAGGAGGGAGCAGGGGCAGGAAAGTGATGTGTCGCTGTTTGATAGGACCCACAGAGACTTTCTGCCAGCCCCCTACTCAACTTTTAAAAAGTACTTGCACAGGAAGAGAAGCTCTCTCTGGGGTGTGGTCTGCTGAGGTGGAAGGTGCTGGAGCCTGGCAATGGGCAGTTGGAAGGAGAGACCCCCTGACTGTCACCCAGGCCCCGAACAGCACCAGAAGAAGCGCCCAGGACCGGTGCGCAGAAGCAGGGGCCTCTGTGCAGGGAGAGGAGAGGCGCAGGAGGAGAGCCAGGCGAAAGGCTGGCGCAGGGAGCCAGTGCAGGCCGCTCCCTGCAGAGTGCACCCTCTTGGAGACCCGTAGAGTGAAGGAGAGTGCTCCCAGTGGCTGGGGGGGTGCCGCAAGAAGATGCCAAAATGGGGCAGATCGGACCCCCGGGGGCTGAGATATGGCCCCCAGAAGGTGAGCGACCTTGGACCTGTGGCCTCCTGACGGCGAAGTGCGTGAGGCTCCGCCGCTGGTCCAGGAAAGGTCCCCGGGGTGGGTCAGGTCCCGGGGACTGCCCTTCAACGTGCAGAGCCTGCGGGGGTCCCGGGTGGGACCGGGGCCCCGACAAGGAAGGAGGAGCCGAGGAGCCAGGGGCCCGGGTGAGACCGGGCCCCCGACTAAAGCACGGAGCAGCCGGGTGTGAGCTCCCCGCATCGCATACCCTTACCCGGGGGTCCGGGTGGGACCGGGCCCCCCACCGAAGCCCAAGAAAGCGGCAGGAGCTTGAAGCGCCCCATGATGCCTTGCAAGGCATGAGGAATGGATTGTTTTTGGCGTTTTGTTGGCCCCCAGAGGAGAGCGGTCACCCTTGAGTGTGAAAAGGTGCTGGGGGGAGCTGCTGGAGCAGCGCAGTCTCGCCCCCAGCACAAAGCTAAGTCCCACCCAAAGTTTCTTGAGGATTTAAAAAGAATAACCCCTCAACTCTCAGCGAAAATTGCATCACCTCCTAGGCTGGAACTTTTGTTCTACAGCTGGGGGTTCATTGAGAAGTGCATCAAAGATTGAAGGGCTGAGTTGGAGATGTCTCGAGAAGGGCATCCCCTGGAGGTGAAATGGCATAATTGCACTGAAATGCATTTATTAATGGTAATTTCTTTTAGAGGGACTGATGTTCAATGTGAAGTACTGGTGTAAGGTGATGTTACAAGCAAAGTGGATTTAAGTGGCTAGACACTCCTTCTAGGGTGTCTGACGGTATTTACAACTTAATCCTGTGATCATATGTGATGCCTTTAGGGGCTGTAATTGCAATGCATTTTTAATGATATCCAAATGTGCTGAGTACTGTCATTCTAAAGTGTGCGTAAACATGTAGTCTTGCTGCTGCGCTTAGGTGAAGACTCCAGACTGTTAGCGTTTAAGATGTAGAGGTGTATACTTTCGGGTCAGTAGGAGATGCTTGGTCAGGGTCATGTGTCACCAAGGCAGGTGTATCCCTGTTTAATGCTTGTTGAGGTAATGGGAGGGGGACGCCACTGGGATGGTGCCAGTGCGCAGGGCCCTTGCTCCAGGATAGGTTCAACTAATTGCATTGGGGGCAAGATGATGTGCATAGATGGGAGTGGTGGTACTAGACCCCACCCCCCCCTGCGAGAGGGGTGGAGATGTTATGCAATGTCACAAAGTAATTCCAAAAGCTTATGTATATTTGTAAATTGGTGTATAGTATTGAGTGGTGTGTGTGTTTAATAAATGTACTCTTACTTTTATAAAGCAGAGTACAGACTGGACAATCAATTATTGAGTGTTATTTTTGCGCACCTGCAAATGGCGATTACTAGCCCACACCACCTCCCTTGAGCAAGCCTCAGACTGCTCTGCAACGCTACCCTCTGAGAGTCAGGCGCTGCCCTAGGGTGTTTGGTTCCCAGTGAAGGACAAATGTGTCATGTTATTTGTGCAGGCCTCACAGATGCTGCCTCGTTTTCCAACAAGTACTTTTCTATTGATAATACAAAAATGGAAATTATAAACTTGCAGTAAATGGAGCCGAGGCCAGATGAGAACAATAATTCACCATCATAAACAGTACAAAAACACATACCTAGGTGTACAAATAAATGTCATACCCCATTGAAAATAAACGTGTTCCATAAACAACAAAATTTCTACCTTTTAACCATAGTTAGGGAGGGAGTTTTACAATGTTATCCTGAGCGGTTTAAAACTTTACTCGAAAGACCCAATTTTTAAATATTCACAAAGTTATGGTTGCCCCATATTACTGTGACGTGCAGGTCAAACATAGACTAGATTAGTGAAGCTCGTGGTTTGATTTACTGAGCTGTTTCACTTGAATTGAGACTGTCGTCAACTCAGATAATTCTGCCACTGCGCTGTATTTATGCCTGGTTTTCTTAACTCTATGTATGTGGAGGCTAATGCAAGCCATTTTAAATATATTTTGTCTTGTAATGGAAAATGATTTTGTATAAAAAACAAAAGTGTTAACTTCACCAACCACCCTGTGAAAACGGCTCATATTAGTTATCTTTCCCACTGATATGACACTTTAGTGTTCGTAACTGTCTGAGAACAGAGGCCCAGACGTTGCACTCCCGCTGCGTGGTGATTCATGGGACCCTTCACAACACTGTAAACATGAAATTACTTATATTGTGTGCTTAGCATAGTCCACTACCATGAACTATATAAATAGCCGACTTTGTCTTATGTGGTAAGTGCTGCGCAAGCATATAAGCATCACATAGTACTGGTGCTAACTAAGTTCACAATTTAACGCATTTATATACAGGAAGGAATTAAACATTCAAGGGCCTTCCTGTCGGTGAAGAATTTTGCCTTTGATGACCTTCTATCACGTTACCTAACAGTCTTCCTGTGATTCTCACTTTTATTACCTTGACAGTAGTCTCAGTGGGAGTCGAAACACTTTCTGGACAGTCCTGCGGAAGGTTAATCTCCCTCCAAGTGCCATATTGACATATTTATAATCATTTTGTTTTCACACGTTCAACTGCCCATATTCTCCCTGAAGGGCCGGACCTCAGTGGAATGAAGGCTTTCAGTGCTCTCACCTCTGACATGATTTTTTATCGTGTGTCTGTGTAGCAATGGTGTCCAGGATTTAAAGTAAAGGGGAGAACAGAGCAGCTGTATGTCCATCCTTGAAGGCAGGGCTTTAAGTGGGATGTAAAAACTGGGGTAGGGTCTCTTAAAGGGGCGTGACCAATGTAATTAAGGGCGTGGCTTAAAAACACATTAGTTAAAAATCTGTGCTTGGCATAGTGTGCCGCCGGACTTGTATTTTGCTGTTTGTCATTGCATCCAGATATGATACAACAAGTAACATCGGACCTACAACAAGCAGGACTATTGGCTTTGTCAATGGCGGTTAGTTGCATAAGATAAATAAGCAGAAACTATGGCTTGTATGTAATATTGAAAAAGCTTGTAAGTGTAATTGTAATTCGCATTTGTAGAGCGCATTATCACTGTCAGGTTTCTAAGCGCTGTGAAGAGAGCCCTGCCCTAGCACGTGAGTAGATATTTGATAATTGGGTTCTGTAGTAGGGGATCTCCGTGTATAGTCATAATCTAGAGAATAGTCCCGCCCATGTGCGTGGACCCCGGAGCAATCAAAAATAATCTCTTAAAGTGTCGAAAAATGCAGAACTGCACAGACACTTAAGCAAGAATTTAAAGACAGATAATGCAGCCTATATCCACAGGCTACACTGTCCAGTACTTCAACTAGAAATTCCACCAAAAATCCACAAACGGCAAAGCCTGTCCTGATTTCCCTTGCTTTAACAGCAAAACCCCTCTGGAATGATAGAGAGAAAGACCTGGACAGACAAGCCCCATAGGCTGCCATTATGTGGCTCAAAACAGGATACTGTGCCTTTAAGAGAACCTTCCAGAACTTCACAGTATCCCAGAATGCACTGCAGGTCCCTTTTACTTGAAGTTCTTTTTTCCGGCTCCTGCAAGCAGGACCCTGGAGCATTGAGCTCTCCCTTTTCAAGGGTTTATTGGTGATATTTTTCACTTTTTCAAAGTTATTTGAGTACTTTTCTTGTAGTACTGTGCTATCTGAAAGAGACACGTTAGTATTAGATTCCTTACCTTAGAATATCCCCAGGCGTCAGACTGGATCCGGAAATTTTTGCGTAGCAGTACCCTTGCGCGTCGGTAGGCGTCGTCTGCGGCTCCGCTCCCGTCGTCGGCGCCGTGATGACGTCGTCGGAGTACTTAGACGCCGCCTCCGCGTGCTGACGTCAGTTCTTTTTTCCGCGCCAGCAAGCGCAGATCTGGAAAAAGCAGTAACCCTAGTCAATTTTTTTTCATAACCAATTTTATTATGAGTTCAAGCAAAGCTCAACACAGCCCTCCACAGTCAGGAGGAGACTGTCAACGACAGATAGAAAGAGACACATCATTAGTATAGCATCGAACCCAGCGTTATATAGTGAATGATAGCGAACAACCCCACCCACCCAACCCCAAAAACACCAACCAGCCCCGCCCGCAGCTACCCACCCCTTATCCCACCCTAACCCAGTGCACGTGATCACAGTCCAGCAACATGAGATAACCTACAAAGGCGGAGCCGGCCAGCAGCCTAGAGTGTGGGATCCACATCCAGCTGTAATGCATCATCAATGTCCACGGGGGGGTCAAGGATCAGGCCCCGGTAATCCGCCCACCGTTTCCAGATTTTGTAATGTTTGCGGGGACATCCCCGGGCTTCAAAAACAGGCTGCTCTAGTCCCATGAGGAAGTCCAGGCCCGCCCTCCAAGCCCCGATTGGGGGGGCGCGCTCGCTCTTCCAGGCCTGCGCCAGGTCTCTCTTCGCCACCACCAGCCCCAGCAACAGCAAATGGCGTTTGTAAATATTGCCCCCAACGTTCTGCAGAACATGAAGAAGGCCCAGCCTGGGGGTACGGGGCAGGTCCCAACCCAACACCTCTGACAGGCAGTCCCAAACCCCAGCCCAGAATCGAGTCAGTCTCTCACAGGACCATACCGTATGAAACCGGGTGCCCTCTTCAGAACCACACCTCAGGCATTCCGGAGTCGCAATAAGGCCCGCCCGCCATAGGCGGTGTCTAGTATAATAAGCCCGGTGGAGGTATTTGAACTGGATGAAGCGAAGGCGGATGGCTATAGCAGCACCACAGGGAGATTCCAAGGCCTCACGCCAGTCGTCATCATCCAATGGACCAACATCACCCTCCCAAGAGGCCCTCAGCGCCGCGAGTGAAGGGGAACAGTGAGTGACCAGAGAGCGATATATCTGCGAGACCTTCTTGTCACCGAGGTCTCCCATAAACAGTTTAGCCTCGATAGGACTAAAATCAGGGAGCTGTTCCAGGCCCACCAGGCTAGGAGTAAGAGCGTGGCGAAATTGAAGATAGCGGAAAAACTGGGTCTTGGGCATGCTAAATTCGGAGCTAAGATCCCGAAAGGACTTTAGGGTTGTACCCGAGAGGACATGACCTAGGGACGAGATCCCAATCACATCCCAGCCGTCAAATCCGGACAGAGACGCCAGCGCCGGTAACAGGCCATTGCGCCACAACGGGGTTTCAGCTGTAAGCCGACCCCACCAGCCCACCCGGTGCAGGGCCCGCCGCCAGACAACGAAGACTACTTGGGTGACTTGCGGAAGCAGTCGCCTTCGCCTAGCCGAGTACAGCAGGGTGTGAAGGGAGGCGCCACCCATCAGTGAATGCTCAAGGGCATAAGCCGGATCACTACGGTCCCCATACCACCACTCGTTAAGCACAAGGAGATGGGAGGCCTGATAGTAAGATAAAATATCCGCGGCCGCCAAGCCGCCGCAGTAGGTAGAGAGGAAGCATGTGGGCAGCGCTACCCTGGCGGCACCGCCAGCCCACAGAAACCGGCCCAGCAAAGAATTAACAGTACGGAACCACTGCGGGTCAACCTGGAAGGGATGATTCTGCAGTTGATATAATAGACGGGGCAAAGCCACCATCTTGAAAATGGCCGATCGGCCGTAGATATTAAGAGGCATGCGCGTCCATGTCTTGACGTCCAGTTGGACCCGATCCCATACCGGCAGGATGTTCCGGTCCCATGCCACTGCAGGCGAGGCAGAGAGGAAGACACCCAGGTACTTCACACCCTCCACAGCCATCTGAAGGGATGCAGCCCAAGGGCAGGCCACTGCGGCACCCCCCAGCACCCACATGGTCGATTTGCGCGGGTTAAGGAAGAGCCCCGATGCCTGACCAAACTCCTGCATCAATTCCAGGACACGAGGACCCGTACGCTGCAGGTCAGTCATGAAAAACAGCACATCATCCGCATATAGAGCTATGCGGTCTGAGTGATCCGCACCCCAGACGAAGCCACGGTAGAGCTCATCGCGGCGCACCCTGGCGGCCAGCGGCTCCATGGCCAGCGCGAAAAGGTAAGGGGAGAGCGGACACCCCTGACGCGTGCCTCTGGACACTGGAAAACGAGCCGACGCCGTCCCCGAGATACGCACCGAGGCCGTGATCTCAGTGTAGAGCAGCCTGACATAGGAGAGGAAGATCGGGCCGAGGTTCAGCAGCGGCAACAGAGCAAAAAGAAAGGTCCAGCTGACCGAATCGAAGGCACTATCAATATCAGCCAGCAGGAGCGCCGCCGGATCCTCCGAAGACTCAATCGCTTGTATCGCGGCCTGCGCCCGTCGTATATTGTGTCTCGTTGCCCTGCATGGCATAAAACCCGCCTGATCTGGGTGGACAAGGGCTGAAATATGTGGAAGTAAGCGGTTCGCCAGCGCCTTTGCCAGGAGCTTGGCCTCGAAGTTGATGAGGGATATGGGGCGATAAGAGTCAGGACGATCAGGGGGCCTACCTGGCTTCAAAAACACCACTATTTCGGCATGACGCCAGTCCGGTGGGAGGCGGCCATGCTCTCGCGCCTGTTCCAGGGCCCGCAAGTAGTGCGGCCCGAGCTGCAGATGGAACTTCTTATAAAATTCGCTGGGGAATCCGCTCGGCCCCGGCGCCTTGCCTACATTTAGCTGACCCAGTGCGTCACCCAGCTCCTCAGCCGACAGGGGAAGGTCCAGGGCCTCGCGCACCTCATCAGAGACAGCAGATGGGGGAACCGATGCAATATAATCCGCGATATTGGCAGGGGAGAGAGTCTCCCGAGAGGCATACTGGTGCCCATAATAGCGCGCAAAGCTCGTTGCAAGAGTTGCCGGATCCGTGATCGCCACTCCTGCACCATCAACAAGGCCCGGCAGTGTAAGAGGCTGTAGGTTCTGTTGGCACAGCCTATGGAGCATGGTGCAAGACTTGTCGCCCCACTGGTAAACCCTACTACGGGTGGCCAACCACGCCTGACGAGCCTCGTCCAACAGGACCGAGGAATAGGACTGTTGCGCCTGCAGGAGTAGCCGCAGTGCCATATCATCGGGTGCCTCGCTGTGCCGAGCCTCGCTCCTCCACCCGCTCCGCGGCCGCAGCAATGCCTCCCAGCCGAGTCCGGCGAGCAGACGCACACCAAGCAATATCTATGCCCCGCAGGGTGGGTTTCATAGCCTCCCAGACTGTCACCGCATCTATCCCTCCGGTAAGGTTGTCTTGCCAATAATGGGCGATCGCGCTACGCAGATGCTGGGAATAATCAGGGCGCTGCAGATGCCACGCGGACATTCGCCATCTGAAGGGGGAACGTGCTTTGCACAAGTCAATTTGTACTGCCACAGGGGAATGATCAGAGAGCCCGCGAGGCCGAATCGCTGCCCCCCTCACCCTGTCAAGGAAAGCCCTCGGGACAAACACACAATCCAAACGCGAAAGGGAGCCATGGACAGCCGAGACAAAGGTGTACTCTCGCCGCTCCGCATGCAGATGTCTCCACACATCCACCCAGCCCAGACCATCAACCATAGCCCCCAACCGTGTAGGGGAGGATACAAGTGCCACTCCAGGCCTCCTCTGCCGGTCCAAAGCCACATCCATCACATCATTCCAGTCTCCGCCAATCACAGCCATGGAGCGGGGGAGCTCAGCCCATAAGGCAAACAAACGTTCAGCTAAGGCCCATTGCAAGGGGGGGGGGGCATACACACAGCCAAACACAACCGGCTCCACACCGACCTTCCCCCGTATAAAGACAAAACGTCCCTGGGGGTCGAGCCACTGACGCTCATGTACATATGCCAGCCGTCTATGAATAAGAATGGCCACACCCCTGGAGCCCCTGGTAAATCCGGCATGGAACACTTGATGGAAGCCAAAGCGCTGCAAACTCAGGGCTTTCGTACCTAGCATGTGCGTCTCTTGAAGAAGGAGCACATCTGCCAAGTCCCTCTTAGCCCAGCGAAGCACCGCTCCCCGTTTAATCTTGTCCAATAGTCCCCGTACATTCCAGCTAAGAACACGCATGGAAGCGCCATTGGGCGCCAAGTGAGGAACATCAACCATGATCACAATGCTCCCAGCCCCACACTCCCCGACCCCCGGCCCATGCCCCAGACCCCACAGTTGCAAAATACACAGAGACCACGTGCACCCCCAGAACCAGAACCCCAAACCCCACAAACCCCGAAGCCCCAAACCCCACTACCCCTCCAATCCCGACCCAACCCACAAGCAACCAAACACCCCAGTTCCCCCCACCCCCATACCTCAAGGAACAATGAAGTATCTGTCGCGGTATACGGTACTTCAGGCCCAAAACACAGCGCCCAAAGCCAGCCATACCAATGGATCCCAACTAGTCCCCCCCCGAACTAATCAGACACACTCCCAGAACCACCCCCCAGTCCCAACAGGAGGAGGCAGCCCAAAGTACGTGCCCCGAACCCCAACAAACATACAGTAGAGTCATAAGCAAAGCACCACAAGAAAGTTACAGACCATGAAGGCCCCGGCAGTCGCCAAGAAGAGGTCAATACTGCACCAGCCAATGTATGTCCCACCGACCACAGCTCAGCCTCTGCCAGATAGTCATATATAGAAGGCAACCAGCAGACAGTCCCCATGAAGGGCGATCAGGAGCCTCTATCAGAGTGATCCGTATCAGGCTGTGTGTCCCCCAAAAGGGGGTCCCGGGACAGGGACCTCCGCCGGGAGCGGGACTTGCGATGACGTTTCCCTTTGCCAGGCGGGTTGCTCCTGTCCTGAGACGAGCCACGCGACGATCCAGAGTGCAGCCCCGGTTGGACGTGAGGTCGGATTCTGACTGTCTCATCGGTCCAGTTGAAGACGGCCTCTGGCGTATCAAAGAAGAGGGTCTTGGAGTTGAAGATCACCCGGAGGCGGGCCGGGTAGAGCAGCGAGTATTGAATTTTCAGGCCACGCAGCTTGGCCTTGGCATCCAGGAAGGAGTGCCTCTGTTGGTGGACCAGTTTGGTATAGTCCGGGAATATCATTATTTTATGATTGTCATACAGCAGGGTGTCCTTTAGCCGCGCTTCCCGGAGAATGACGTCCCTGTGGTGGAAGTTGAGGAGCCTGGCGATGATCGGGCGAGGCCGTTCCCCGGCCGGTGGCTTCTGTGTCAGGGCGCGGTGGGCACGCTCCACTATGAAGCATCGCGACAGGGAGTCCGGTGGTAGCCAGCTCTCCAGCCACCGGGTCAGAAAAGCGTCCATAGGCCCATTCTCGCAGTCCTCCGGAAAGCCAACGAAGCGCAGGTTGTTCCGCCTCGCCCGCCCCTCGGCATCCTCCACACGAAGCGCCAGGCCCCGTTGGGTCTGTTCCATGTCGGCAATCTTCTTCTTAAGGGCACCAACATCTCCCTCCACTGCCGTAACCCTGGTCTCAGTTTCAGTAATGCGGGCGACTGCATTGCGAAGATCTTGACGCAGCAGCATCACATCGGCCCCCACCGCGCCAATTTTCGCATCCAGCATGTCGCGGGACTGTGTAATGGCCGTCATCAACGCCGCGTTGTCTGGTCCAGCAGGATGGCCCCCACCAGCCGCCCCGGCTCCTCCACCATGGCCAGTGAACTTGTCAATGGGTCCTGTCTTAGTGGCGGCCGAGCCCCTCGTCATGGCGGCCGCTCAGACGGCAGAGCAGTGACACGCACCTGTATCAGGGCCGCTTCTCGCGATAGTCCACCAACTAGGCCCCGGCCGAGGCGTCCCGAACACACCAGGCCGCTCGAGAGTCCCTCGCCACCAGCCCACAGATCGGGTACACCCCAGGCAATGCCGCCCCGCCAAGGTGTATGAAGTCGTCTTCGCGCCCACCGGCACTCCTGGCACGGCGCAGATATGGGCCACTCCAGTTCAAGCCACAAGTTCTCCAACCGCCGCCCCAGGTACCACAGGAGCAGGATAGGGCAATTATCCGGGCCAGGCGCCTGTTTGACCCCTCAGTTCCCGGGGGGCCCCGCTGTGTCCACTCACCAGGGCAATGGATCCGGGCCGGTGACTCTGGGCGGGGACCACCAAACTAGAGGTCCCGGCTTCACCAAGGCCAGGTAGGCCGCTGATCTTCCGACACCCCCTCCAGTCGCAGGCCCCACCGCAAATATGGTGAGGAAAGGCAGGGGATCCCTCTGTAGGTCGTCAGGAGCAGGCAGCCCCGGATCGTGGCCAGCACAGGCTGCGAAAATCAAGGTCCCGGCTGCGCTTGGGCCACCAGGCCGCCCCTGCCGCTCCGGTCCCTTCGCCGCGTCCACACCACCTGCAGGTCCAGACAAGCCCTGGGAGGATAATCACTGGTCAAATGTCCAATGTCTGCAGCGTCCCCCTCCGGCACAGCTCCTCGCAACAGCCCCCACAGCACTAGTCAACAAGAATGGAGGATGCAGCTCTCACCGGCAGCGGAGCGCCGCCGCCAGTCCCAGTGGAGGGTAATGCGTCTGCCAGCGGTGGGGGGCGCCGCGCCCCCGGAAGGCGAAGGGTGCCGTTGACAGCAGCAGCAGAGTGTCTGAATACCAGCGTGGGTGACCTCAGGCGGGGGTCGCCAAACTCGAGGCCCCGGCTCCGGCAAGGCCAGGTAGGCCGCAGCCCCTCCGAGGCCCCCCACCGGCCCAGGCCCCCACCGCCGGCAATATGAGGATGGGCAGGGCACTCCGCTGTGGGCCGCCGACAGCAGGCAGCCCCGGAACGCGGCCAGGGAGCGGCAGCGCCGGCTCCGGGTCAGGTTCTCCGGTCAGGGGTGCCAAAATTGAGGCCCCGGCTCGTTCGGCGGGCACCAGGCCGCCCGCTGCACTCACTCGCCCCACAGCCGCAGATGGTCTCGGCGCGTTGTCTCCGGCACCGGACGATTCCCGGTGTCCTCCGCCACGACCACCTCGGACACGGTACACTTATCGGGGTTCAGGGGCCAGGATAATTCCAGGATAAACGGCGGGCCGGCGGGAGCTCTTAGGCAGCCACGTCCGCCATGATCGCCCGCTAAGCCACGCCCCAACCCTAGTCAATTTTGACTAAACTTTTTATTTATTTTTTTGGTAAACCTTTATTGTACATAAAGCAATTACAGTTACGGGCAAGCAAATCAATAAAGCCATAAGCATGCAACATTTCGTGGTCCAATTGCCCGATCGTAGCCCAGGATAGTGACCATACCATAGCGATACCAGGATGAAAGAGGTTTCTTTTTAAGAGTTTCTAGAGATTACAGGATAAATGCCAAGCAATCGTTTCAGGACCTACAGCAGGCTATCAGAATGTGTAGCGGCAACCAGCATAACAATTAAAGTGGGAGTGAAAGGGCGAAATAAACAATACAAAGTAGCCATCATTACAATCACCATACGTGATAAGCCAATGCCCCACCCCACAAAAACCGAGTACACTACAGGAACCCTGTGAAACAATAACGCAGAAAAGAAGAAAGAAAAAGGGGCCATAGAACCAAGGAGGAAACAAGAAGACAAAAGAACCCCCCCCTCCAACCCCCCACCCCGCACCCCTGCAGAAGGCCATGGCCTACCCCCCCAGCAGCGTGCCCGTCGCCCTAAATGGAAACCCGAAATTTAGGAAGACAAAAGAGAAAGAAAAGTGGAGGAGGAGAGAGAATTAACATACTGGCCCCCAGCCACCACACCCATCCGAATCCCAACTCTTCAAATCGGCACCCGGGTAGCCATCATTTCAATCAACGGAAGGCATGTCCCACATAGTCACCAGGAAATCAAACTCAGCAATCCAGGACACGACCTCAACCCTGTCCCGTGCGTTCCAGTGCACCAACGGAGTCCAACCGCAATCGACCCATTCCCATAACAAATATTGCGAGGAAACGGAGCCCCAAATCCAGTCCAGACTGCAGTCCACACACAATGAGGCGACTTATCGGAACACAAACAGTCATCAGCATGGCAGTCCAACAATCCCAATATCGCTCCGAAGTGCATCTTCCAGGACACATGCACAAGGTCCGGGAGGGAGAGGAGAAACAAAATGTCCGACAGTATCTGAGGCAGCACTAGGGTCTTTGGGAGCATAGCGTAGAACGATACTGCCACCTTTGAGTCCAGCGCCAGTCCTACCGAGCAGTCCGAATATCTGGGAGCCTGCTCACAAGTTACCACACGAACCGGGACCTCCGATGTTGCAGCGTTCACAGGGGCCACCATCGCGCTTTTCCCGGGCACAGAACCAGGCAGGTCATTGTGAGCCTGAAGACTGTCTGGTAGCGAAAGTCTCAAGGTAGACACCATGGCGTCCAGTTTACTCCCCAATGCTTGGGCGCCACTTTCCAGGGTGGAGCGCAGGGCACCAAGAGCCGCCAAAAGGTCACGACAAGTCAACCCAACTCCATGTGCCAACACTTCCACGCTCCCCATGTCCACGCACTCCACTCCATGCTGCAAGCCAGCACTTCGGGTGTTATACTCCACACTATCGATTTGGTCAGCCAGCCGCTCCACTAACGTGTGGGACCGCGCCTGAAACATAAGCGCACCAGGCTCCATGACAGTGCAGCAATTCTGTAGGGGCAGTATCAATAAATGCCCAATTGGCAGCATCCGGTGCAAGCCATCCGTGAAAGGGAGCAGTTCATGCGAGAAGTCGGGAGCAGCCCGCCAAAAGCGGGCCGGGCGGCCAACAGCGTCCGATCGGCGCACTTGAGATTAAGCACATAATTACACAAACCCTCGAAATTACTACGCCAGGCGTACTCCGATCCGCACCGCTGGTTGTGCTAGCTGTCCTCGGCCAGAAGCAAGCCGATCATGTCTGTGCTCCAGCTGACCGACTCCTCCCCTGCACGGGTGACCGCTGTTGTTCACTCATTGCCCGGCCCCGTTCATAAGGCAAAGTCCCGGTTCCAGCTCCATTGCAGGCCGCAAGATGCAGATGGATATTTCTCCGGGTGCATGGCTGGGAGAGACCTCAGGATCACGCGACCTGTGACCGGGCGTCCTCACCGACGCAAGAGTGTGAGATAAGTCCAGGATTTATCACAGGATATCAAGGCGGGAGGAGAAGGGCCGCGGAGCCGAGGTCTCAGGTGGCCATCACAGTCGCTGTCTTGGCTCCTCCTTGACTAAACTTTTTGATCCTTTTTGATTACTATTTCGAGTCTCTCGACTCCGAAACGGTGCCGATAGGGATGCCCGGCTTCAAGCATTGCGACGATTGCGACCGGCTGATGCCGGTCATTGATCCTCACCGCGTGTGTTTGTCGTGTTTGGGCGTCGACCACGACGACAAGGCCTGCTCCGACTGCCGGGCCCTCTCTTCGAAAGCCAGGCGGGAGCGGTCCCGTAGGCGACTCGAACTCAGGCAGTCGGTCCCGCGCCACGAGAGGTCCCGATCCCATGGGAGGTCGCGGGACAGGTCGCGGGCCCGGAGCCTCCACAGCTCCGAGAGTAGGCCGCACTCCTCCGGGTCGAAGTCGTCGTCAGGTAAGCGGCACAAGAAGTCCAAGCGGCGTCATCGCTCCTCGGACTCCCCCCCGACGCTCGCGTGATGCGGCCGGGGGTTCGGGTGACACCGCCCACGCGGCTCCGTCGGAGTCGCGGGCGCCGCGTCCAGCCCCATACCCTACGGTCCCTGGGCTCGGCGCGACGCCGGAGGAGGTCTAGCGCTTCCTCATGGCCATGAGGAAACTCTCTCCTCCGACGGGCTCCGCGGCGCCTCCGGGCCCAGCGGACCCGTCTGGGAGCCCTAGCGGGTCGGCGGCTCCGGCCCCGACGCCGTCTGGTGCTTCGGCCCCGACGCCGCCGATGCCTTCGGGCCCGGCGCCGCAGGCCCCTGTTATCCCGACGCCGCCGGCGCCTTCGGGCCCGGCGCCGAGGGGTCCAGTTGTTCCGCCGCCGCCGGTGCCTTCGGGCCCGGCGCCGCAGGACGCCGCTGGTCCTCCTTCGGAATCTGGTTCGTCGCCGGTGGATCTGACGACCTCCCCGGCGTCGGACCCTCAGGTGTCGCCTCCGGCGCCGTCCTCGGGCGGCGCCGACCCCGGTTCTACTTCCGTTCCTGTTCGGCCGTCGGAGCGGCCCCGTTGGGCGCCGCTCCAGACGCCGTTGGGTGAATTTCACTTTTATGAACAGGCCCCATTGGTTGAGAACCCTGAATTTCAGGAGATGGGTGAAGGAGAGGACTGGGAGGGGTCTGAGGACCCTCTGACCAGGGAGTGTCAGTCTCATGAGGACTGGACAGAAGACCTTGGGGAGGCCAGTGGCCTGGACCCCTCTCCAGACCCTGGGTTTGTCTCCCCTCCTACCGTGGCTTCGGAGGAGGGGGCAACATATAGTGTGGTGCTGATGAGGGCTGCCAAGGCCTTAAACCTTGAGCTTCCCGTCGCGGCCGTGAGGACTAACCTCCTCACTGAGGTCCTTAAACCGCAGTCAAGCTCGGCCGAGCCTCTGCTGCCCTTTAATGAGGCCTTGACTGACGTTCTTCTGGGCACTTGGTCCAAGCCCGCTACGGGTTCGCCCGTAGATAGGAACGCGGCCAGACGCCACCGCCCCGCCCCGGGCGACCCATGTTTTCTGTCCTCCCACCCTACCCCCGAGAGCCTGGTTATCCAGGCCTCCAATTCCCAAACCGCATTCCCGTCGGCCCCGCCGGATCGGGAATCCAAGAGGTATGACCAGTATGGGAATTAGATCTTCTCATCCATTAGTTTGGGCCTGCGGTCTTCCAACACCGCCTGCCTCTTGGGACGTTACACCCACTCTGTGTGGGATAAGGTCGCGGAAGTGCTGCCAGAGTGTCCGTTGGAGGTACGGGCCAAACTCTGCCAAGCCCTTGTGGAGGGCCGGGATGCAGCCAAGTATTCCATCCGGTGTGGGCTGGATACCACTGACTCGCTGGGTAGAGCGATGGCAACGACGGTGGCAGTCAGACGCCACGCCTGGCTGAGGTCCGCCAACTTCTCGGCAGATGTCCAGAGCACGCTCATGGACATGCCGTTCGATGGCCGTCGCCTCTTTGGCGACAAGGCAGACCATGCGCTTGAGCGTTTTAAGGACTCCAGGGCTACGGCCAAGTCCTTAGGCCTCTCGGGCCAACGCCAGCAACCGGCTGCCTATCACTCCTTTCGTGGCCACGGAAGGGGTGCACCAGCACGTGCCGCCAGCCACGCGCCGCAGGGCAATACCCAACGCGGTGGCGGCCGTGGGAACCGCCGTCCGGGCGGTCGTGGGCAGCGGCGAGGTCAGTCCACACCTTCCCCCGCAGCATCCGCCTCAAAACCCTCCTAGTCCGTGCTTTCAGGCCCATGTGACGCCAGTGGGGGGCAGGGTTCGCCATCACCACCTCCACTGGCGCACTGTCACGTCGGACAGGTGGGTGCTGCAGATCGTCCGAAGGGGCTACTCCCTCCCCTTCGAGGCGACTCCTCCAACCATGCCACCGCAGAACCACCGTGTATCGGGGGATCACTTGTGACTTCTGCAGGAGGAAGTTACGGCCCTCTTGGCCAAAGGGGCCATCGAGCGCGTTCCTGGGCCAGAAGTAGGGTGTGGTTGCTACTCCCACTACTTTCTGGTACCCAAGAAGGGCAAAGGGAGCCTGCGCCCTATCTTGGACCTACGGAACGTCAACGGCTTCCTCCGGAAGGAGAAGTTCAAGATGCTGACACTGGCTCAGGTCTTAGCTGCCCTGGATCCAGGAGACTGGATGGTGGCGTTGGACTTGCAGGACGCTTATTTCCACATCCCTGTCCTGCCGGCCCACCGGCGCTACCTGCGGTTCACGGTTGGCCACGAGCACTTTCAGTTTACCGTGCTCCCCTTCGGCCTTACCAGCGCCCCACGGGTGTTCACAAAGGTGATGGCGGTGGTCGCAGCTCATCTGCGCAGGTTGGGGATTTCAGTCTTCCCCTACCTCGACGACTGGCTGTTGAAGGCGGGCTCGCCCCTGACAGTCGTCAGCCACCTCCAGACTACGGCAGACCTCCTGCATCAGCTGGGGTTCTCGATCAATGTGCCAAAGTCACACCTGTGCCCCTCTCAGAAGCTCCTCTTCATCGGAGCGGTTCTAGACTCGGCGCAGTTTCGGGTTTATCCACCCGAGCAGCGGGTCCGGGATATTCAGGCTCTGATTCCCATCTTTCAGCCGTTATCCCGGGTTTCGGTCAGGTTGACGCTGCGGCTTCTGGGGCTGATGGCCTCCTGCATCCTGCTGGTGCATCACGCCAGGTGGCGGATGCGGGCTCTGCAGTGGGACCTGAAGTTTCAGTGGGCCCAGCATCAGGGCAACCTATCCGACCATGTCCTGATCTCGGAGGGCACTGCGAGACAGCTGCAGTGGTGGCTTACGGACCGCGATTGGGTCAGCGGCAGATCCCTCTCCCTACCCCAACCGGAGCACGTAGTTGTGACGGACGCGTCCCTCCAGGGCTGGGGAGGCCACATGGGAGAGGCGGAGATCAGAGGCCTCTGGTCTCCGGCGGAGTCCCGGCTCCACATCAACCTGTTGGAGCTCAGGGCGATTCGTCTGGCACTGAAGGCATTCCTCCCCTCTGTCCGGGGGAGTGTAGTGCAGGTGTTCACAAACAACACCACCGCCATGTGGTACTGCAACAAACAAGGCGGTGTGGGGTCGTGGATCCTTTGTCAAGAGGCTCTTCGCCTTTGGCAATGGCTGGAACGCCAGGGCGTGACCCTGGTGGCTCAACACCTGGCAGGTTCTCTGAACGCCAGGGCGGACGAGCTCAGCCGTCGGTGCATGATGGATCACGAATGGCGTCTGAACTCGGAAGTGGCGCAAGGCCTCTTTCAGCAATGTGGAGAGCCTTGGTTAGATCTATTCGCCACCGAAGAGAACGCGCAATGTCATCAGTTCTGCGCGTTGGAATTTCCAAGGCAGCACTCGCTCGGAGACGCTTTTCGTCGCGAGTGGAGTTGCGGTCTGTTGTACGCCTTTCCGCCTATACCACTTCTGCCCAGAGTGCTGAAGAAGATCAGGCGCGACCGGGCCCAAGTCATCCTTGTGGCTCCGGACTGGGCTCGAAGGTACTGGTATCCCGAGCTACTCAGTATGTCAGTCGATCCCCCGGTTCGTCTGCCTCTTCAGGAGGACCTTCTGTCGCAGCAGCAGGGGACGGTCCTCCACCCGAACCTGTCCAGTCTCCACCTCCATGCTTGGAGATTGAGCGGCAACAGTTGAGGCCATTTGACTTGCCTCCTGAAGTCTGTAACGTCATTCTGGCAGCCAGGCGTCCCTCCACAAAGTCGGTATACGCCTGCAGGTGGAACAGATTTGTGGCATGGTGCACAGCAAAGGCTGTGGATCCTCTTGCTGCCCCTCTTTCAGAGGTTCTTCTCTTCCTTCTTTCTCTTGCCCAGCAGGGCTCTGCTCTGGGCACTATCAAGAGCTACCTTTCTGCCCTTTCAGCCTTTCTCAGGCTACCTGATCAGCCTTCTTTGTTCAAGTCCCCTATTGTGAACAGATTTCTTAAAGGCATCACTCACACATTTCCCCCTGTTCCGTTTGTGATGCCTCAGTGGGACTTGAACCTGGTTCTAACTTTTCTGATGTGCGCTCCCTTTGAGCCACTTCACAATTGCCCTCTTCGCCTTCTGACTCTGAAGACTGCTTTCCTGGTTGCCATCACCTCTGCCAGGAGAGTGAGTGAGCTCCAGGCTCTTTCTTGTACTCCACCTTTCCTTTCTGTCCATCCGGACAAAGTGGTGCTGCTTACTAAGCCTTCTTTCCTGCCCAAGGTTGTCACAGCCTTCCACATCGGGCAGTCTATCACCTTGCCTACCTTCTTTCCGCCTCCGCATCCCTCTAAAGAGGAAGAGCGGCTGTGAGAAGTTGGCCTGATGTGCAGTGCTCACTATTCTAGTGATCACTATATATCAGTCCAAACAACCCTTATTGATGATTGGTTGTAAGTCAACCTTATAGACCAGCTATCCTAGTAGCATGGATACGAGCAGTCTAAGGCGAAGACTCTAGAGGGCGTGTTAAGCCAGCTGTTTTACCATCACATTACCCCTTGAACACCCAGTGAAAGGACACCACACAAGTGTTATGAAAATAAACAGTGTATTTATTAGAATCACGACAACCCTGTACTCTTTATGAGGACAGGGTGCTAAGCACACAACAAAACTCTTACGAAAATACTTAAGTTAGCACGTTATACACAAATGCCCGAGGGGCACGAAAAACCATATACTCTAAAAGTGGAATGCGAATTACTAGCAGGTAAGTAACGATTCTCAGGGGCTTTGGGATCGCTAGGACTGGACTACTGAACCTTTAGATTACTAGCAGGAGGCCTAGGGAACTCGGGTGCAGAGTGTGCACTCTCACGCGGGATGCGGGACAAAGTCTATGGAAGCTAGAATTCACAGAGTTAGTGTTCACGGGCGAACCCGACCTGGTAGGGCGAAAACGACAGTGGATCCTGACCCTGGAATAGTGAGGCTATGCTGGGACACCGAAGTGCCGAAGTTACCTAGCCCAGGGGCTGCAGCTGCATAGGTCTGAAAAGACGTCGGGAATCCTCGTTGCCGGACCAGGAGCCTGGAAGGAAGAAGTTGCTGGCAGGCGACCAGTGAAGAAAGTTCGATGGATCCAAGCCTGGATCAAGGAAGAAGAAAACCTGAAAGCAGAGGGGACCAAGTTCTTGAATCACTAGCCAGTGATTAAGTGGGCACCAGGATGGCACCGGGCGAAGTCACCGCAGTCAGGTGAGTGGGCGCTACTGGGCTCTGCAGTCTCTCGGACCAGGAGGCGTTGTCGGCGACCAGGATGGAGGTGCGAGCTGTCCCACGAAGGTTCTTGCTGTCGACGTCGCTGGACCCAGGATTGGGCAACAAGTCTTGGCAAATGCAAGGCCCACGCGGTGGACCTAAAATGGCGTCTTAGCCGGACCAGGAGGGTCCA
Organism: Lissotriton helveticus; assembly: GCF_964261635.1. Classification (NCBI taxonomy): domain Eukaryota; kingdom Metazoa; phylum Chordata; class Amphibia; order Caudata; family Salamandridae; genus Lissotriton; species Lissotriton helveticus. The sequence goes on from NC_136067.1 coordinate 1,397,159,349, forward strand.
GGGTACTTCTCCGATGGAGGGAAGCAAGGGCCAGTCTGGAGCAACCAGACTAGCAGCAGTATTGTCGTCGGGCGTCGTTCGGAAGGCCACAAGCCAGCGGGCTAGTAGCCAAACAACGCGGTGAGCAGCAAAAAGCAGAAGGGCCCCACGCCGATCGTGGAGATGCTGGGGGGCTGCTCTTCGGTGCTGGAGCTGCTCAGGGTGGGGGCTTCTCGGACCCCAAAGCACTCACCAGGAAATTACTCGGTGGGCTTGCTGTGCAGAAGTCGTGCAGTCTTGGCGATGGCCGGTCCCTCGAGGTCTCGTCGCACCCACGGTTCTCAGCTGTGCTGTAGAGGTGGGTAGAGGTCAGAGGTGCCAGGGAAGCCGGTTCTCGTCGAGCTGGGCAGTCGGATTCCGGAGGAAGGACGTGCAGCAGACCGCAGTGTTCTTAGATGGTGCCTGCGGATGCAGGGTGACTACTCCTTAGCCACAAGGGAGAATCTTGAAGAAGAAATCGTGAAGTCCTTTCGTGGAAAGTGGTATCTTGATTCCAAAGATGATCTGATCTTGAAGGGGGCCAGTCCCTACCTTTATCTGGGAAAAGGGGGCTGGCACGCAACTAGGTCCTGCCCTATGGGTGGGACCAGGAGGGGGGTGGTTACACCCACTTCCTTGGCGGGCTTTTCCCCAGCACAGGGTCTGGAGTGTCCCTGGAACTGGTTCAAGCCAGCCTATGCACAGTGAGCACCGGGGTGCCACGTGCAGTCACCTTCCTCTGAAGCCCTGCCTACTTACAATACACAAAATCCTGTCTGGGACGGTGCTGGCACCGCCCCTGGCAGGAAACCCTTTGTCCTTATCTCCTGTTCTGGGAGGACTCCCAGCAGCAGGAGGGCAGACTTGTGTCTCGGTGGCAGCATCCATTTTGTGGATGCTAAGGCTCTGTCTGACTTTAACCGGGGTTAGGGGTTACATACATGTCGTGTCCCTCTAGAAGGGTGGAATGCTAACCCCGTCGCCAGAATTGGCGAGGGGTTAGTATTCCAATTCGTATGACACCTTACTCGACATGTTTTGATAAAGCGATACCAGAGTTGGCATATAACCGCGAGGATTATAATGCACTTAAGAGTATATGGTATGCGATATCCTGGAAACGGCTAAGGGATGGATCCCGAAAGCCGCAGACAGGCTCAGCTCATGCCAGAGCACCATCTCACACGATTCCAAGCACTCTGCCTTCAGGATTGTTAAGGCCTGCCATAGGAGTGTCTGATAGGAGATCTGTGTGTCCATTTTAGGGTTAGATATAGGTATACTATATCTAAAGCAAGGGGTGATTACACCACCTTGCCCCAGCTGTCGTGCAGCCAGTTGTGTCAGATTTGGATGGCCAGCCAGGGGTGGCATAATACATGCTGCAGCCCCTGGTAGGCCCTGGGTACACCTATGCCCTGGGTACCTAAGGTACTCTGTACAGGGACTGATAAGGTGACTCAGTATCCAATTGGATATGTACCTAGGGTACATGGAATCCATTTTACAGAGAGAGCAGTAGGCCTGGGGTCCTGAATAGCAGGGCCCCAGGTCAACTAAGTCAGAAAACCAGCAAAACACCAGGCAAAAAGTTGGGGGCAACCATAGTCCGGGATCTACCTTCCTACAGCGGCTCCATCGTCTGGACCCAAAACGTGCGCTCTCGTTTTATATGGATCGCACACGCCAGTTCCGGGTGGATGACCAACTCTTTGTTGGTTACGTGGGCGCTAAGAAGGGGAAAGCGGTGCACAAGAGGACCATCTCCCGGTGGATCATCTTGTGTATCCAGGCATGCTACTCTTTGGCTAGGAAGGAGCCCCCTGCTGGATTGCGGGCTCATTCTACCCGAGCCACGGCGACTACCACTGCCCTGGGCAGGGGTGTGCCCTTACAAGACATCTGTCAGGCAGCTACGTGGGCATAGCTGCACACGTTTGCAAGACACTACTGCCTGGACAGCCAAGTCCGGAGGGATGACTTCTTTGGCCGTTCCGTCCTCCAGGACTTTCTGGTGTAAGTATTGGTTCGCAGACCCACCACCGGGGTTGGTATTGCTGGGGTATCTATTCTAAGGTAAGGAATCTAATACTAACGTGTCTCTTTCAGATGCACAGGTTACTACTTGTGTAACGATATATCTGTAAGAGACATTAGTTAGTATTAGATTCCTTACCGACCCACCCACCCTCCCCGTTCTGCGAACCAATATCTAGGGTTAGGGTTGTCCCCTTCAGGGCCCTAGTTTCAATGGCACCAGTGTTGGTTTTTAACATGGCTCTGCGTTTCTGGCGCGGAAAAGCTGTGTCTAAGAACTGACGTCAGCACGCGGAGGCGGCGTCTAAGTACTCCGACGACGTCATCACGGCGCCCACGACGCCGACGACGGACGCGGAGCCGCAGACGACGCCTACCGACGCGCAAGGGTACTGCTACGCAAAAATTTCCGGATCCAGTCTGACGTCTGGGGATATTCTAAGGTAAGGAATCTAATACTAACTAATGTCTCTTACAGATATATCGTTACACAAGTAGTAACTTGTGCGTTTCTTCCTGTTTGTCTTGGGGTGTTCTCTTGATTGTCGAATATGCCTGCATTATTCGACAAATGCCCTGAGTGTTCCAGAAAGAAGGCCAAGTCTGACCCACACGAGGTGTGTATCATCTGCCTTCCTGCATCCCATGTCCCTGAGGTGTGTGACATCTGCCAGGGTTTCTCTAGCAGGATCCTGAGGGATAGGATGAAGATCAGGCTTCAAGGCCTTGAAGACAGAAGACGGAAGGCGCAAGGTGGGTCTGGAGGGGCTTCATCTGCCCATACTGAGGCCTCTGGGGGGCTCCCCAGGGGCAGGAAGACCAGCAAACGTCCCCATTCTCCGTCGGCGTCGATTGCAGCGACCACGACGTCGAGAGGGATGACTGCAGTCTGTTCCCCGTCTCCCCAGGGCTCTGGGTCGAGGCGATGTCTACGTTCGACGTCGAGGGACCTGACCAGGTCGCCGTCGAAGTCTCCAGTGACGATTTTGTCGTCTTCTTCGTAGTCATAGTCGTCGTCGAGTATTCGACGTTGAGAGGCCCGGCGTCGGCGCTCGCCGTCGAGGTGACACCGTCGTTCGCCGTCGGCGAAGAGGAGAAGATCGTTGTCGAGGGGATCCTTGACGTCGAGGCGTAGAAGGTCGCCGTCGAGGCGTAGAAGGTCGCCGTCGAGGCGTAGACGGTCGACGTCGAGGCGAAGAAGGTCGCCGTCGAGGGGCCGACGCTCACCGTCTGGTCGCCGTTGAAAAGGCGCGGAAGGAGTTCTGGCGCCAGGAGTCAGTCTGGCAGGCGTCGTGTGCCTATGGAAGACTCTCCAAAGTCCCAGCCTAGTAGGGAGGGCGGTTCACCGGGCTCGGTGTACTCTGTGGTGTACACCCCTGCTAGGCCGAAGACGGTTACTCCTCCGCCGAGAGGACGTCCTCTGCGGACTCCCACTCCGCCTCCACTTCCTCCTCCGCAGCCTCAACCGCAACCCCAGTTGCCGGCTGACAAGCCTCCTCCGGTTCTTCCGAGGAACGGTTCGTTGCCACGATTTCCTACTCCTCCTACAGGGACCCCTCGGCCGAGGGCTCCATCCAAGCCAAAGTCTCCCGTCCCGGTGGTACCGGCGGGGTGACCAAAGCCGAGGAAGTCACGATCCCGCTACGGACGGAGAGGGAGGTCACGCAGTCGTCGCAGGTCCTCTACGAGGTCAAGACGGCGCCACAGGAGGCGTGGATCACGGTCCCGCCCGGACTCTTCCAGAACCAGGTCCTACTCCCCGTTCATATGGGACTCCCCGGGGACAAGGGTATCTCCTGTGGATGATATCAGCACGTTCCAGGATGTTCTCTTGAGAGGTGCTGCAAAATTGGGAATCACGGTGACGGCTCCTACACCTACGACGTCCGTGATTTTTGAGACTCTTCACAAGAAGCATTTGTCTCGCCCTCTACAGCCGCTCGTGCCAGGATTGGTAGAGCCAGCGGAGGAGCTGTTCCTTACGCCTGCAACGACGAAAGCCGCTCCATCCTGTCTTTTGAAGAAGTATAGGGCTCCGGATTCCGACCCGGCTTTTCTGAGGATTGACCTCGTTCCGGACTCCGCGATAGTGACGGCGGCCAGAAAGCAACACTCTACCTCCCAGTCTTCTACCGTGCCTCCGGATAAGGAGAGCCGATGGATTGACTCAAATGGCAGGAAGGCCTGTGGGACGGCCTCTACGTCCATGAAAGCCGCTAGCGATACGGCTCTGCTAGGGCGGTATGATCGTGCCCTGTGGGAATCCCTCCAGCAGTTCGCGGACCTCCTGCCTCGTGATAGGAGGGAGGATTTCCTGGAGATCCAGGAGGAAGGGATGCTGGTCTCGAACCAGGTCATCAGCGCAGCCGCTGATGGTTCTCTTTTGGCGGCCCATGGATATTGTCATGGGATTAACCAGCGACGCCATGCCTGGCTCAGGCTCACATCACTCAAGCCGGAGGCCCAGCAGCGAGTGGCTAATCTGCCCTTCTCGGGGAGACCCAGTTTGGAAAACATGCAGATGATGAGATGGCCCGCATGAAGGCCGAGACTGACGGCTGTGGGCTTGGAGAAGCCCAAAGAAAAGAAAGCCTACCGCCCGTTCCAGAGACGGTTTGGGGCGCAGGGCAGAGGGCGAGGACAGGCTTTGGTACAGCAGTAGCAACATCAGCAGCAGTTCCGGAGGCCCTTCCAGAAGCGCCAGAAGGGTAGAGGAGGTCAGCAGTCCTCTACAGCGAACAAGGGCGCGGCCGGGTCTCGACCCTCTACTTCCCCTACATCCGTTACCCGCTCCGGTGGGGGGAAGCGTTCGATTTTTTCTGGCAGAGTGGAGAAAAATTACTCCGGACTAGTGGGTGCTGAATATTGTTTGCAATGGATACAGTCTTCGGTTCACCAGCCCGCCGCCATCAATTCCTCCCGTCAGCTCCCAGTTTCAGCTGCGCGAGCTCCAGGCGGAGGCTGATATCCTGTTAAGGAAAAGGGCCATAGAAGACGTACCTCTGTCTCAAAGGGGAAGAGGTCTGTACTCCCGGTTCTTCCTGGTTCGCAAAAAGGACAAGAACGAGTTCAGGCCCATTCTGGATTTGCGACAGGCAAACAAGTGGATTCGCAGAGAGAAGTTTTGCATGCTGTCGTTGCATCAGATTTATCCTCAGCTGCAACAGGGAGACTGGCTGTGTGCCATAGACCTACAGGATGCATACTTCCATGTGCCCATTGCACACAAGCACAGGAAGTTCCTGCGATTCCAAGTCGGCGCCAATCATTATCAGTACACAGTACTTCCATTCGGACTGAAGTCTGCGCCCAGAACATTCTCGAAGTGCATGGCAGTGGTAGCCGCACACCTAAGGAAGAACAAGGTGTTTGTCTACCCGTACCTTGGCGATTGGTTGATCAAGGCCTCCTCCTTCTCGGAAGCTCAAGCGCACTTCCAGAAGACGTGCGTTCTCTTGAACAAGCTGGGGTTGCACATCAACATGTCCAAGTCTGTGCCGACTCCGGTCCAGTGCATCCAGTACTTGGGAGCCTCCATCAGTACGCTGTCAGCAAGCGTGTCTCCTTCGGAGGAGCAACGGTTATCACTCCTTCGGAAGGCTCAGGCTCTTATGACCACTCCATCTACAACAGTGAGGACGGTTTCTACTCTACTGGGATCGATGGTCTCTTGTATCTTCCTCACGCCACACGCACGGCTGCACATGAGACCATTGCAGGAGTGCTTGGAGGATCAGTGGGTTCAGAGGAAAGGATTTTGGGACGACAGGATACGACTGTCTCTGCATGCTCTTCAGTCTCTGAAGTGGTGGTGTTCAGCGGAGAACCTCCTCAGAGGGGTTCCCTTCCACAAGGACATTCCCACGCAGACTATAGTGACGGATGCGTCTCTCCACGGCTGGGGGGCACACTCCGGAGACCTACAGATTCAAGGGACGTGGTCCCCGACGGAGTCCACGTACCACATCAATTTCCTGGAAATCAGAGCTGTTCACTTGGCACTGAAGGTCTTTCATCCGTCCTTCCGGACCTACTCTCTGCTTGTTCAGACGGACAATACGACCACGATGTATTACCTCAACAAGCAGGGGGGGTCGAGATCGCGCACTCTGTCGCAGGAGGCGCAATCAAAGCGATCTGGCACTGGCTTCTGGCCAGAGGACTGACGATAACGGCTACCCATCTGCCAGGTGTGCAAAATGTTCAGGCAGACGCACTGAGCAGGCTGGTTCAGGAAAACCACAAATGGGTCATAAACGACGAAGTGCTAGGAGAAGTCTTCGCAAGGTGGGGGACTCCAGACGTAGATCTGTTCGCCACCGCCGAAAACAGCAAATGCCGAGACTTCGCCTCCAGGTACTACCAGCCAGGGACGCTGGGGAATGCGCTATGGATCAACTGGTCGAACAGCTTTCTGTACGCTTTTCCAGCCATTCCCCTGATTCCGGCGGTGCTCATCAAACTGTCCCAGTCCAGGGCGCGGATGACCCTGATTGCCCCGGAATGGCCCAGGCAGTGGTGGTTCACGGACCTGCTTCACCGGTCTCTCCTTCCTCACATGCGGCTGCCGAGCAGGCCGGACCTTCTCACGAAGTTCGGGGGGCAGATGTTGCACCCCAACCTCTCGTCTTTGAGTTTGGCGGCATGGCTCCTGTGATAGTGCAATATGGCCATCTGAATCTCCCAGAAGATTGCATGGACATACTGAAGGAGGCTAAGCGACCTTCCACTAGGACTTCTTATGCTTACAAGTGGAAGAGGTTTTGCATCTGGTGCAAGTCCAAGAACTATGACCCAACGACATGTAAGGAAGATGTCATCCTTCCATATCTTCTGGCCTTAATGTCCATTCCATTAAGGTTCATCTGGCTGCATTGACTGCCTACAGGAAATGCCCTTCACAGACTTCCTTCTTTCAGATCCCTGTGATCAAAGATTTTTTGGAAGGCTTGAAGAAAGTGTTCCCTCCTGTCCGGCTTCCTTCGCCTTCATGGGAATTGAATGTGGTGCTGTCCAGATTGATGAAGGAGCCTTTTGAACCTATCCATAAGGCTTCGTTGCAGCACCTGTCCTGGAAGGGGGCGTTCCTTGTGGCCATTACATCGGCCCGCAGGGTGAGTGAAATTCAGGCGTTGTGTTGCCAAGAACCTTATACTGCATGCTGCTAAGGTTGTTATGCGTACTCACCCTAAATTTCTTCTTAAAGTTATATTTGACTTTCACGTTAACCAGACCATAACTTTACCTACGTTTTTTCAGAATCCTTCCTCTCCAGCGGAAAGGTCCCTGCATTCCCTGGATGTCAGGAGGGTGTTGAAATTTTATCTGGATAAAACCAAGGATATTCGTAGGTCAGACCAATTGTTTATCAATTATGGATCAGTCAGGACAGGTTTTGCTACCTGTAAACAGTCCATTTCTAGGTGGATTGTGTCCTGTATACAGTTGTTACCAAAAAGCTGGTAAGACCTTAGGAGGTAAACCTAAGGCTCATTCCACCAGGGGCAAAGCTGCGACGACTGCTTTGCTCCGTAATGTTCCAATTGCAGAAATCTGCAAGGCGGCCTCTTGGAAGTCGGTCCATACCTTTGCTAAGCATTACTGCCTGGACACTGATGCCAGGGCAGACGCTCAGGTTGGGCAGGCTTCGCTGCGAAATCTGTTCGCACAGTAGTGGTGTTATTTCTCTTTTCTCCACCGCCGCTTTGGTGTGGGGATGGGCTTGCCATTCTATTCACTAGATTATGACTATACACAGAGATCCCCTACTACAGAAGGAGTAGTTTCTGTCCTGTAACTCCAGTTCTGTAGTAGGGGTATCTCTGTTATAGTCCTAAGCGCCCGCCCGCCTCCCCGGTGGAGAGAGATCTTCATGTAAGAAATGCTACAGGTCTGGCGTGTTACGCCTTCAAAAAGAACTGAAAGTAAAAGGGACCTGCAGTGCATTCTGGGATACTGTGAAGTTCTGGAAGGTTCTCTTAAAGGCACAGTATCCTGTTTTGAGCCACATAATGGCAGCCTATGGGGATTGTCTGTCCAGGTCTTTCTCTCTATCATTCCAGAGGGGTTTTGCTGTTAAAGCAAGGGAAATCAGGACAGGCTTTGCCGTTTGTGGATTTTTGGTGGAATTTCTAGTTGAAGTACTGGACAGTGTAGCCTGTGGATATAGGCTGCATTATCTGTCTTTAAATTCTCTCTTAAGTGTCTGTGCAGTTCTGCATTTTTCGACACTTTAAGAGATTATTTTTGATTGCTCCGGGGTCCACGCACATGGGCGGGACTATTCACTAGATTATGACTCTAACCGAGATACCCCTACTACAGAACTGGAGTTACAGGACAGAAACTACTCCTTGTGGCCCAGGCTTCTGCAAAAAGGACTGTTTTTAACTTCTTCCTGAAGGGGAGAATGGCGTGTTCCTTGCGAATATTCTCTGGCAACTTGTTCCAGAGTTGAGGAATGGAGGTTGAAAAGGCTCTTCCTCCTTTAGTGGTCAAGCTAAAGCGGGGGCAGGCCAGCAAGCCGGCCTCCGAGGACCCTAGCTCCCTGCGAGGAGTATAGTTGACTAGACGATTTTTAATGTACGTTGGGGCTTGGCCATAGATGGCTTTATGGGCAATTCAGAGGCCCTTGAACTTTGTTCTCTGCCTAACCGGGAGCCAATGCAGCTGACATAGGAGGGGGTGGCGTGAGCCCTCCTAGGCGCTCTAAAAATGAATCTGGTGGCATCATTCATGATGACCTGTAATCTGGCCAACAGATTTCCTGGGAGGCCGATGTACAGGGAGTTCCCATAATCTAGGCGTGACATTTTCATGGCTGATACCGCCATTCTAAGTGTGGCAAACGTGAGGAGGGGGGCGAGTTTTCGCAGTTGTCCCAGCATGCCGATACATGTTCTTACTACTGCCGACACCTGCTGGGTCTTTGAAAGCTTGGCATCAATTTTGATGCCCAAGCTCTTTACGGCCGGGGCCGGTTCAGGATTTGTGCCCAGTTCTTGTGGCCAAAAAAGCTCGCTCCAGGGGTTAGCGTCGCTGGTGACGGCCAAAACCTCTGTTTTATCACGATTCATTTTGAGGGAGTGTGCCGGCATCCAGTTGACAGTGAATTTTAGAATATTTTGCATTCTAGTGTGGGCGGTCAGGGAGCTGTTTATCTGGATGATAACTTACCTGTCATCGGCGTAGTTATAAATCTGACACTCCATGAGATTTAGTGCAGCTATCAGGGGCTGGAGGTAGACGTTGAATAGGAGAGATGACCGCGCCGAGCCCTGTGGTACCCCGCACAAGAGTTTGCCGGAGTCGGACACATGGTCGGACAGCTGTACTCTCTGGGATCGATCCTTAAGGAAAGATGTGAGCCACATAAGGGGCTTGCCCTGGAAGCCTAACTCTGAAATCTGCGACAGAAGTTGGTCATGGTTGACCATATGAAATGCCGCGGATAGGTCCAGCAAAACCAGGGCACATGGCTTTTTCTTATCGTCCCTTAACCTGAGTTCATCCAGCACTGACAGTATTACCATTCCGTGCTGTGATGAGCCCTAAACCCTGCCTGGTTGTATTGTAGAAGGTGGTTTCCTTCTATGTGGTGTGACAGGGATTTCAACACGTGCTGTTCCAGCACTTTCGCCAGGAATGGGAGTTGTGAAATTGGCCTAAAACGTTTTAGGTTCTTCACGTCTGCCCCTGTTTAGGTCTCCTCTATTCCATCCCGTAGGGATGGTAGGCTAGATTTATAGTACGGCTTCCGAAAAGTCTACCCAACTGCGGATCGCGTACAGTTCATGTGAGCCAGGCACGTGCACAGGAATTCGCTCCCCCTACCCCTCCCACAAAGCAAGACAAGAACATCAAAGCGACCGCGGCCGCTCTGACCCCATTTGCCACCAGCCACTTCACGCGCTCCGCAGGTCATACAAAGGACCATCTGCTCGTGAATCAGAATGCTGGCATGGTTGCCCAGCCCCCCTCCCAGCGCTGCCTTTCCTCTGCCATTCTATGGTTTCCAATATGCCTTTCTAAAACCTAGTTAACTATGCTGAAGGTTTTTTTTTTTAGGGGACTTGTTTGCATGTTTTGACGTGGCTGAGTGGGAAACAAATCGTTTCTCTTTTATTGCAGAAGCAACCTTTCAAATTTGTCTTCCTGCTATCCACGTGAGTTGGAAATTACGTAAAACATGCTATTTCTGTTAGAAGGGCGGTGGTTAGGCTTCGACTCTAAATTTCTTCTCCATGGTTTCTTACAACATTTAACAGTAGCAGAGGGCAGCCAACCCATCTGGGCTGTATCTGTGACCCCTTGCTTTCCCATAAAGATTACCCCTGTCTGCCCTTTAGGTTTTAGGGGAGGAGGACCTAACACACCACTGAGGATCATACTTCTGTGTTAGAAAAAATGCGTGCTTTTTTTTGGTTTTAAAGGAACCAGCTTTATTTCTCAAGAAACAAAGCATCCACAGCCTCCTCTGTTGTTTACAAACGTCCTCACGTTGAAGTGGAAAGACTCTGCCCGCCCTTCCCACTGCTGCCTCTTCCACATAAACGCATAATAATTTTCTATTACTTCCATCCCAGAGCAATCTGCCAGTTTGTTCTCACTCGGGGAACCATAGCACACAACTAGGATTGAATTTCAGGCTTAACACAGTAAAACGAGTAATCTGTTTAATAATCCGTAAAAACCTCCCCCCCCCCCCCCACCACCACCACCACCCTGATCATAGGACTGATAGTCGTTGTAACTTATCCCTAGCTGTCTAAAATGTTGTTTTTTCTGACACTGTTCCTAATGGATTCCTGCACGTCTTCATCTGTTAGGCTGCAGATGTAATGCTCCTACCACTCTACCGCCCTCACAATACCACTCTACCTCCCTCACTCTATCGCTCTACCGCCCTCCCTCTACCGCCCTCCCTCTACCGCCCTCCCTCTATCGCCCTCCCTCTACCGCCCCCCCCCTACCGCCCTCACTCTACCGCCCTCACTCTACCACTCTACCACTCTACGGCCCTCACTCTACCGCCCTCATTCTACCACTCTACCACCGTCACCCTACCGCCCCCCCCTCTACCGCCCCCCCTCTACCGCCCCCCCTCTACCGCCCTCACTCTACCGCCCTCACTCTACCGTCCTCACTCTACCGTCCTCTACCACTCTACGGCCCTCACTCTACAGCCCTCATTCTACCACTCTACCACCGTCACCCTACCGCCCTCACTCTTCCGCCCTCACTCTACCACTCTTCCGCCCTCACTCTACCGCCCTCACTCTACCACTCTACCGCCCTCACTCTACCACTCTACCGCCCTCACTCTACCACTCTACCGCCCTCACTCTACCACTCTACCGCCCTCACTCTACCACTCTACCGCCCTCACTCTACCACTCTACCGCCCTCACTCTACCACTCTACCACCGTCACCCTACCGCCCCCCCTCTACCGCCCTCACTCTACCGCCCTCACTCTACCGTCCTCTACCACTCTACGGCCCTCACTCTACAGCCCTCATTCTACCACTCTACCACCGTCACCCTACCGCCCTCACTCTTCCGCCCTCACTCTACCACTCTTCCGCCCTCACTCTACCGCCCTCACTCTACTACTCTACCGCCCTCTCTACCACTCTACCGCCCTCACTCTACCGCCCTCACTCTACCACTCTACCGCCCTCGCTCTTCCACTCTACCGCTGTGAGAAGTTGGCCTGATGTGCAGTGCTCACTATTCTAGTGATCACTATATATCAGTCCAAACAACCCTTATTGATGATTGGTTGTAAGTCAACCTTATAGACCAGCTATCCTAGTAGCATGGATACGAGCAGTCTAAGGCTAAGACTCTAGAGGGCGTGTTAAGCCAGCTGTTTTACCATCACATTACCCCTTGAACACCCAGTGAAAGGACACCACACAAGTTGTTATGAAAATAAACAGTGTATTTATTTATAACAAGACTACCCTGGCTCTTTATGAGACAGGGAGCTAAGCACACAACAAAACTCTTTACGAAAATACTTTTAAGTTAGCACGTTACACAAATGCCCGAGGGGCACGAAAAACCATATACGCTAAAAGTGGAATGCGAATTACTAGCAGGTAAGTAACAGTTCTAATAGGCTTTGGAATCGCTAGGACTGGACTAGGGAATCGTTAGATTACTACTAGGAGGCCCAGGGGACTCGGGTGCAGAGTGTGCACTCTCACGCGGGATGCGGGACAAAGTCTATGGAAGCTAGAATTCACAAAGTTAGTGTTCACGGGCGAACCCGACCTGGTAGGGAGAAAACGACAGTGGATCCTGACCCTTGGATAGTGAGGCTATGCTGGGACACCGGAGTGCCGAAGTTACCTAGCCCAGGGGCTGCAGCTGCATAGGTCTGAAAAGACGTCTGGGATCTCGTTGCCGGACCAGGAGCCTGGAAGGAAGAAGTTGCTGGCAGGCGACCAGTGAAGAAAAGTTCGATGGATCCAAGCCTGGATCAAGGAAGAAGAAACCTGAAAGCAGAGGGGACCAAGTTCTTGAATCACTAGCCAGTGATTAAGTGGGCACCAGGATGGCACCGGGCGAAGTCACCGCAGTCAGGTGAGTGGGCGCTGCTGGGCTCTGCAGTCTCTCGGACCAGGAGGCGTTGTCGGCGACCAGGATGGAGGTGCGAGCTGTCCCACGAAGGATGAAGTCGTCGGCGTCGAAGTTACCCAGGAGTGGGCAACAAGCCTTGGCTAATTCAAGCCCACGCGGTGGACTCAAAATGGCGTCTTGAGTGGACCAGGAGGGTCCGGGGTGCTCCTCTTCTGGAAGGGAGCAAGGGCCAGTCTGGAGCAACCAGACCAGCAGCAGAAATGTCGTCGGGCGTCGTCAGGAAGGCCACAAGCCAACGGGCTAGTAGCCAAACAACGCGGTGAGCAGCGGAAAGCAGAAGGGCCCCACGCAGATCGTGGAGATGCTGGGGGGCTGCACTTCGGAGCTGGAGCTGCTCAGAGTCGGGGCTTCTCGGACCCCAAAGCACTCACCAGGAATTCACTCGGCGGGCTTGCTGGAAAGAAGTCGTGCAGTCTTGCAGATGGCCGGTCCCTTGAGGTCTCGTCGCACCCACGGTTCTCAGCTGGGCTGTAGAGGTGGGTAGAGGTCAGAGGTGCCAGGGAAGCCGGTTCTCGTCGAGCTGGGCAGTCGGATTCCGGAGGAAGGACTTGCAGCAGACCGCAGTGTTCTTAGATGGTGCCTGCGGATGCAGGGTGACTACTCCTTAGTCACAAGGGAGAAATCTTAGGAAGAAGTCTTGAGTTCCTTTCGCAGAAAGTAGTTTCAGGATTCAAAGATGATCTGATTTGGAAGGGGGCCAGTCTCTACCTTTATCCTGTAAAAAGGGGCTGGCACGCGACTAAGTCCTGCCCTATGGGTGGGACTAGGAGGGGGGTGGTTACACCCACTTCCTTGGCGGGCTTTTCCCCAGCACAGGGTCTGGAGTGACTCTGGAACTGGTTCCAGCCAGCCTATGCACAGTGAGCACCGGGGTGCCACGTGCAGTCACCTTCCTCTAAAGCCCTGCCTACCTACAATACACAAAACCCTGTCTGGGACGGTGCTGGCACCGCCCCTGGCAGGAAACCCTTTGTCCTTATCTCCTGCTCTGGGAGTACTCCCAGCAGCAGGAGGGCAGACTTGTGTCTCGGTGGCAGCATCCATTTTGTGGATGCTAAGGCTCTGTCTGACTTTTAACCGGGTTATAGGTTACAGGCATGTCGTGTCCCTCTAGAAGGGTGGAATGCTAACCCCGTCGCCAGAATTGGCGAGGGGTTAGTATTCCAATTCGTATGACACCTTACTCGACATGTTTTGATAAAGCGATACCAGAGTTGGCACATAACCGCGAGGATTATAATGCACTTAAGAGTATATGGTATGCGATATCATGGAAACGGCTAAGGGATGGATCCCGAAAGCCGCAGACAGGCTCAGCTCATGCTAGAGCACCATCTCACACGATTCCAAGCACTCTGCCTTCAGGATTGTTAAGGCCTGCTATAGGAGTGACTGATAAGAGATCTGTGTGTCCATTTTTAGGGTTAGATATAGGTATACTATATCTAAAGCAAAGGGTGAGTACACCACCTTGCCCCAGCTGTCGTGCAGCCAGTTGTGTCAGTTTTAGTTAGTCAATCCAGGGGTGGCATAATACATGCTTCAGCCCCTGGGAGACTTCTGGGTGCACCTCAGCCCTGGGTACAGGGACTTGGAGAGGGCCCAGTGCCAATTCAGTACCTAAGTACAATTTGGATAGAGAGAACAGCTAGGCTGTGGGTCTGATTAGCAGGCCCACAGCCAGGGAAAGTCGTAAACCAGTGCAGCAAAAAAAGCAAAAATCTGGGTGATCATAGGATTGCAGACCCTACTCTCCTACATGACCCCCCCCCCCAAACTTTGGGACAATAAGCTAACCTTGACCAGGTGAGTCTTCTTGCTCTAAGTGGAAATACCTGGAGAGCCCATCAGCATTGCTGTGATCAGTCCCAGGTCTATGCTCCACTGTAAAATCCATCCCCTGTAGGGAAATGGACCACCTAAGCAGTTTGGGGTTTTCACCCTTCATCTGATTTAGCCACAAGAGGGGCTTATGGTCTGTCTGAATGGTGAAGTGAGTGCCAAACAAGTAGGGCCTCAGCTTCTTCAGGGCCCAGACCACAGCAAAGGCCTCCCTCTCAATAGCTGACCAATTTTTCTCTCTGGGTGTCAACCTTCTACTAATGAAAGCAATAGGCTGATCATTACCATCAAAATTCAGTTGAGACAGAACAGCTCCCACACCCAACTCAGAAGCATCTGTTTGGACAATGAATGGCTTGGAGTAATCTGGACTCTTGAGGATAGGTGCTGTGCACATGGCCTGCTTTAGGTCATTGAATGCTTTCTGACAGCTTGCTGTCCACTGAACTTTCTTTGGCATCTTCTTGCTTGTCAGGTCATTAAGGGGGGTCACTATGGACCCATAATTTCTGACAAACTTCCTATAGTACCCAGTCAGGCCCAAGAAAGCTCGAACCTGAGTCTGGGTGATTGGAGGAGTCCAGTCCTTGATGGCCTGTATCTTACTCTCCAGTGGCTGAACCTGGCCTCCACCTACAAGGTGGCCCAGGTATACAACCTGTGACTGCCCTATCTGGCACTTTGTGGCCTTGATAGTGAGGCCTGCCTTTTGCAGGGCCTCTAACACTTTCCTCAGGTGGACCAGGTGATCCTCCCAGGTGGAGCTAAAGACAGCAATATCGTCAAGATAAGCTGCACAGAAGTCATCCAGCCCAGTGAGGACTTGATTCACCAACCTTTGGAAGGTGGCAGGTGCATTTTTCAGTCCAAAGGGCATTACCACAAATTGATAATGCCCTCCAGGGGTAGAAAATGCTGTCTTAGGTTTGGCTTCCTCAGCTAACCTGATTTGCCAATACCCAGCTGTCAAATCAAATGTGCTTAAGAAGTTGGCAGAAGCCAATCTATCTATAAGCTCATCTGCTCTTGGTATTGGGTGCCACCCAATACCAAGAGCAGATGAGCTTATAGATAGATTGGCCTTATCTGCAAAACCTCATCTCTCTAAGGCCACATCTTGACTTTGGACAGCTGGGCTACTTGGCAAATCCCAGGCTTAGCTGAGGGAAGCCAACCCCAGTCTCAGCATTTTCTGCACTTCAGTTTTGATGCAGTCTCTAACATGATCAGGCTGTCTGTAGATTTTACTCTTGACAGGCAGACTGTCTCCAGTGTCAACATCATGGGTACACCAATCAGTTTGGCTGGGTGTCAGAGAGAACATATGTCGAAAGGATTGCAGAACTTGCCTGCAATCCTGTTGCTGATGTTCAGTGAGGCTGCCACAAAAGACAACACCATCAACTGACCCATCATCAGGATTCTGAGTGAGCAGGTCTGGGAGAGGGTCACTCTCTTCCTCCTGTCCCTCATCTGTGGCCATGAGCAAGCTCATGTCCTTCCTGTCAACATATGCCTTGAGCCTGTTAACATGGAGCACTCTGAGAGGGCTCCTGGGAGTTCCAAGGTCCACCAAGTAGGTAACCTCTCCCTTTTGCTCAATGATGGTGTGGGGCCCAGACCATTTGTCTTTCAGAGCTGCTGGGGCCACTGGCTCCAGCACCCACACCTTCTGTCCTGGCTGGTATACAGTCAGTACAGCCTTTTGGTCATGCCAAGCTTTTTGAAGTTCCTGGCTGGCCTCAAGGTTTTTAGATGCCTTTTCCATATACTCAGCCATCCTGGAGCGGAGACCAAGTACATAGTCCACTATGTTGGTTGCAGGCTTTTTGAGAGGTCTCTCCCATCCTTCCTTCACCAAACACAGGGGTCCTCTTACAGGATGCCCATACAGAAGCTCAAAAGGGCTGTAGCCAACCCCCTTCTGTGGGACCTCTCTGTAAGCAAACAAGAGGCAGGGGATCAGGACATCCCATCTTCTCCTAAGAGTTTCAGGTAGTCCATGAATCATCCCTTTGAGGGTCCTGTTGAATCTCTCAACAAGCCCATTGCATTGTGGATGGTAGGGTGTGGTGAACTTGTAGTTCACACCACACTCCTTCCACATTGCAGTCAGATATCCTGACATGAAGTTTGTACCTCTGTCAGAAACGACCTCCTTAGGGAAACCCACTCTGGAGAACACTCCAACTAGGGCTCTTGCCACTACAGGGGCTGTAGTGGTCCTAAGGGGAATAGCCTCAGGATACCTGGTGGCATGGTCCACCACCACCAGTATAAACTTGTGTCCTGATGCTGTCTGGGGTTCCATTGGACCAACAATGTCAATCCCCACTCTTTCAAAGGGAACCCCCACCACAGGTAGTGGTATGAGGGGGGCCTTTGTTGTGCCACCTGACTTACCACTGGCTTGGCAAGTGACACATGAGCGACAAAACTCCTTGGTATTCTCATTCATATGGGGCCAGTGAAAGTGTGAGACAAGCCTGTCCCAAGTCTTTGTCTGACCTAAATGACCTGCAAGGGGAATCTCATGGGCCAAGGTGAGAAGGAAACCTCTCAGAGACAAGGGGATGACCAGCCTCCTGGTTGCACCAGGCTTGGGGTCTCTTGACTCAGAGTACAGGAGTCCATCTTCCCAGTATACCCTGTGGGCACCTGTGGCATTCCCTGCAGCCTCAGCAGCAGCCTGCTGTCTGAGGGGTTCAAGGGAAGGGCAGCTCAACTGTTCCTTCCCCAGGTCTGCTCTGGAGGGTCCCCCTGAGCCCAGAAACTCAACTTGATCAAGTTCAAGCTCTTTAGGCTCAGTTTCCCTCAGCTCTTCTAGATCAGCCTCCTCAGAGACTTGATCCTCAACCTGGGGCAAGGGGGAAGGCAAAGCCTTACCCTTACTGCTCTTCTTCTTGGAAGGTGTCTGGTCCATAATTTCAGGATCCAGCACCTGTTCAGTGGGGCATGTTCTGGCCTGTGACCTAGTCACAGCAAGCACATGTGCTGGCAAGCCTAACATCTCCATGTGAGTCCTCTGCTCCACTTCTGACCATTGTGATGACTCCAAATCATTGCCCAACAAACAATCAACTGGAAGGTCTGAACTGACTACAACTTTCTTTTGTCCCTTCACTCCACCCCAGGAGAAAGCCACAATTGCCACACTATGACTAGTAGTGACATTGCTGGCATTGGTCACCAGGAAATCAGTACCTGGCATGATCTGTCCAGGGTCCACAAAGTTAGGTGTCACCATGGTGACACTGGCACAAGTGTCCCTATAGGCCTGAGCCATCTTGCCATTAATCAAAGGTGTCTGCCTGTATTTGCCCAAAGTATTGGGACTTATTTCAGGGGACATATCCATATCACCTGTACAGACAAGGACAGCCTGAGTGAGTGTGCCAACTAAGTTGTCAGACCCCTCAGTACCCAAGGTTAACCCAACTAATGCCTTGGGAGTGACACTACCACTACTGACTGTACTAGGGGGTGCAGTTGCTTTAGGAGCTGTAGTGGCAGGAGTTTGTCCTCCTCTTTTGGTGCACTCACTAAACCAGTGAGATTTACTTTTGCAGTACTGGCACCACCTTTTTGACTGGCCTTCTTGAGTCTTCTTCTTCTGGGAAGCCTGACCCCCACCCTCTTTGGTTTGTTGGGGACCTGGTGAAGACTTCTGGTCATTTTGCTCATTCTTAACATTACCCTTCTGGTCTGCTTTCTTCTGACCACCCTGGTTCTGGTTCTGGTTCTGCTTGATCCTTGTCCTGACCCATTTGTCTGCCTTCTTTCCCAATTCTTGGGGAGAGGTCAGATCTGAATCAACAAGGTGCTGGTGCAGCAACTGGTTCTGACAATTGTTCAAAATTTGTTCTCTCATCATTAGATTATACAATCCTGTGTAATCTGTAACCTTGCTACCCAGCAACCAGCCCTCCAAAGCCTTAGTGGCACAATCCACAAAATCAGACCAGTCCTGAGACTGAGTTTTCTGGGTGTCTCTGAACAGCAACCTGTACTGCTCAGTGGTTAAACCAAACCCATCAACCAGTGTATTCTTCAGGACCTGGTAATTGTTAGCATCCTCCACTCTTGTAGTGAGGAGCTTATCTCTACCTTTACCATCAAAGGAGAGCCACAGTATAGCTGCCCACTGACTCTGGGGAATGCCCTGCACAGTGCAGGCCCTCTCCAGAGCAGCCATCCATTTCTGGATATCATCCCCTTGCTTAAAGGGGGGCACTATTTTAGTCAGGTGTTTAGTATCTAAACCCTTCTCTCTATCTCTTGGGAGATTGCTGCCACCAGTGGGAGCTAGCCCACTCATCTGCTGCTCTCTTGCCAGGGCAAGCTTCTCTTTGGCCAGGGCAATTTCTTCCCTTTCAATCCTCAGTTCAGCTTGTCTCATCCTAGCTTCATGCTCCTTTCTCTGAGGGGAAGTAAATCTCCTCTGTGGAGGATTCCTTCTCCCCTGAGAAGAGGCATTAGAGTGCAGAGATCTATTGGAGTCCCTAGAAAGAGATCTATCTCTCCTAACTCCAAGGTTAGGCCCACTTCGGGTTAGTACTGGGGGGCCACCAGATCCTAGCCCAAGTAAGTCTAAGTTGGTCCTAGTTAGCCTTCTGACTACCTCAAGACCCTTGTCTACCTCATCCCCAGAGAGTACCTCCTGATCCTCCTCCTCAACTGCTGAATCAGTGTTGTGGAGATCTGGATCCCCAGAGGTTCCCTCTAAGGCTGGCATGTTCTCATGTAACTGAGAAAGCTTTCTGGCATCATATGTCTCTAAGAGACCTATCAGAAAGGAAGTGGTGGGGTTAGACCCCTGCTTCAGTTTTCTGGAGACACAGATCTGTCTCATCTCATGGAAACTGAGAGCTGCATATCTTGAAGTGACCTGTGGAGGGTCAACACTGACCAGGGGAGTCTCAGTAGAGTCCCCCTGAGTCGACATGCTTTTCTAGTGAGGTGTAAGTGGTGCACTTACCTACACTATATGTTTGCCTACTGATCCCTTGCTAGAGTTGTAGTTTAGGGTGTGCTAGGCCCTAGGAGCTACAACAGCTGGTTCAGTAGAACTCAGAGTATTCTAAGCTAAGTTATATGTACCTTTAGTACTTATGTGATCTTTCACAAGATATTCTTAGGATATGTGTGGTAAAACAACAGCAAGCTCAAATCCCAACCGCTGCTCACCAATGTGAGAAGTTGGCCTGATGTGCAGTGCTCACTATTCTAGTGATCACTATATATCAGTCCAAACAACCCTTATTGATGATTGGTTGTAAGTCAACCTTATAGACCAGCTATCCTAGTAGCATGGATACGAGCAGTCTAAGGCTAAGACTCTAGAGGGCGTGTTAAGCCAGCTGTTTTACCATCACATTACCCCTTGAACACCCAGTGAAAGGACACCACACAAGTTGTTATGAAAATAAACAGTGTATTTATTTATAACAAGACTACCCTGGCTCTTTATGAGACAGGGAGCTAAGCACACAACAAAACTCTTTACGAAAATACTTTTAAGTTAGCACGTTACACAAATGCCCGAGGGGCACGAAAAACCATATACGCTAAAAGTGGAATGCGAATTACTAGCAGGTAAGTAACAGTTCTAATAGGCTTTGGAATCGCTAGGACTGGACTAGGGAATCGTTAGATTACTACTAGGAGGCCCAGGGGACTCTGGTGCAGAGTGTGCACTCTCACGCGGGATGCGGGACAAAGTCTATGGAAGCTAGAATTCACAAAGTTAGTGTTCACGGGCGAACCCGACCTGGTAGGGAGAAAACGACAGTGGATCCTGACCCTTGGATAGTGAGGCTATGCTGGGACACCGGAGTGCCGAAGTTACCTAGCCCAGGGGCTGCAGCTGCATAGGTCTGAAAAGACGTCGGGGATCTCGTTGCCGGACCAGGAGCCTGGAAGGAAGAAGTTGCTGGCAGGCGACCAGTGAAGAAAAGTTCGATGGATCCAAGCCTGGATCAAGGAAGAAGAAACCTGAAAGCAGAGGGGACCAAGTTCTTGAATCACTAGCCAGTGATTAAGTGGGCACCAGGATGGCACCGGGCGAAGTCACCGCAGTCAGGTGAGTGGGCGCTGCTGGGCTCTGCAGTCTCTCGGACCAGGAGGCGTTGTCGGCGACCAGGATGGAGGTGCGAGCTGTCCCACGAAGGATGAAGTCGTCGGCGTCGAAGTTACCCAGGAGTGGGCAACAAGCCTTGGCTAATTCAAGCCCACGCGGTGGACTCAAAATGGCGTCTTGAGTGGACCAGGAGGGTCCGGGGTGCTCCTCTTCTGGAAGGGAGCAAGGGCCAGTCTGGAGCAACCAGACCAGCAGCAGAAATGTCGTCGGGCGTCGTCAGGAAGGCCACAAGCCAACGGGCTAGTAGCCAAACAACGCGGTGAGCAGCGGAAAGCAGAAGGGCCCCACGCAGATCGTGGAGATGCTGGGGGGCTGCACTTCGGAGCTGGAGCTGCTCAGAGTCGGGGCTTCTCGGACCCCAAAGCACTCACCAGGAATTCACTCGGCGGGCTTGCTGGAAAGAAGTCGTGCAGTCTTGCAGATGGCCGGTCCCTTGAGGTCTCGTCGCACCCACGGTTCTCAGCTGGGCTGTAGAGGTGGGTAGAGGTCAGAGGTGCCAGGGAAGCCGGTTCTCGTCGAGCTGGGCAGTCGGATTCCGGAGGAAGGACTTGCAGCAGACCGCAGTGTTCTTAGATGGTGCCTGCGGATGCAGGGTGACTACTCCTTAGTCACAAGGGAGAAATCTTAGGAAGAAGTCTTGAGTTCCTTTCGCAGAAAGTAGTTTCAGGATTCAAAGATGATCTGATTTGGAAGGGGGCCAGTCTCTACCTTTATCCTGTAAAAAGGGGCTGGCACGCGACTAAGTCCTGCCCTATGGGTGGGACTAGGAGGGGGGTGGTTACACCCACTTCCTTGGCGGGCTTTTCCCCAGCCCAGGGTCTGGAGTGACCCTGGAACTGGTTCCAGCCAGCCTATGCACAGTGAGCACCGGGGTGCCACGTGCAGTCACCTTCCTCTAAAGCCCTGCCTACCTACAATACACAAAACCCTGTCTGGGACGGTGCTGGCACCGCCCCTGGCAGGAAACCCTTTGTCCTTATCTCCTGCTCTGGGAGGACTCCCAGCAGCAGGAGGGCAGACTTGTGTCTCGGTGGCAGCATCCATTTTGTGGATGCTAAGGCTCTGTCTGACTTATAACCGGGTTATAGGTTACAGGCATGTCGTGTCCCTCTAGAAGGGTGGAATGCTAACCCCGTCGCCAGAATTGGCGAGGGGTTAGTATTCCAATTCGTATGACACCTTACTCGACATGTTTTGATAAAGCGATACCAGAGTTGGCACATAACCGCGAGGATTATAATGCACTTAAGAGTATATGGTATGCGATATCATGGAAACGGCTAAGGGATGGATCCCGAAAGCCGCAGACAGGCTCAGCTCATGCTAGAGCACCATCTCACACGATTCCAAGCACTCTGCCTTCAGGATTGTTAAGGCCTGCTATAGGAGTGACTGATAGGAGATCTGTGTGTCCATTTTTAGGGTTAGATATAGGTATACTATATCTAAAGCAAAGGGTGAGTACACCACCTTGCCCCAGCTGTCGTGCAGCCAGTTGTGTCAGTTTTAGTTAGTCAATCCAGGGGTGGCATAATACATGCTTCAGCCCCTGGGAGACTTCTGGGTGCACCTCAGCCCTGGGTACAGGGACTTGGAGAGGGCCCAGTGCCAATTCAGTACCTAAGTACAATTTGGATAGAGAGAACAGCTAGGCTGTGGGTCTGATTAGCAGGCCCACAGCCAGGGAAAGTCGTAAACCAGTGCAGCAAAAAAAGCAAAAATCTGGGTGATCATAGGATTGCAGACCCTACTCTCCTACAACCGCCCTCGCTCTTCCACTCTACCGCCCTCGCTCTTCCACTCTACCGCCCTCGCTCTTCCACTCTACCGCCCTCGCTCTTCCACTCTACCGCCCTCGCTCTTCCACTCTACCGCCCTCGCTCTTCCACTCTACCGCCCTCGCTCTTCCACTCTACCGCCCTCGCTCTTCCACTCTACCGCCCTCGCTCTTCCACTCTACCGCCCTCGCTCTTCCACTCTACCGCCCTCGCTCTACCGCCCTCGCTCTACCGCCCTCGCTCTACCGCCCTCGCTCTACCGCCCTCGCTCCACCGCCCTCGCTCCACCGCCCTCGCTCTACCGCCCTCGCTCTACCGCCCTCGCTCTACCGCCCTCGCTCTACCGCCCTCGCTCTACCGCCCTCGCTCTACCGCCCTCGCTCTACCGCCCTCGCTCTACCGCCCTCGCTCTACCGCCCTCGCTCTACCGCCCTCGCTCTACCACTCTACTGCCCTCACTCTGCCCTCACTCTACCACTCTACTGCCCTCACTCTACCACTCTACTGCCCTCACTCTGCCCTCACTCTACCTCTCTCCTGCCCTCACTCTACCTCTCTCCTGCCCTCACTCTACCTCTCTCCTGCCCTCTCTACCTCTCCTGCCCTCTCTCCCGCCCTCTCTCTACCTCTCTCCAGCCCTCTCTCTCCCGCCCTCTCTCTAACTCTCTCCAGCCCTCTCTCTACCTCTCTCCCGCCCTCTCTCTCCCGCCCTCTCTCTACCGCTCTCCCGCCCTCTCTCTACCGCTCTCCCGCCCTCTCTCTCCCGCCCTCTCTCTCCCGCCCTACCGCCCTCACTCTACCCATCTATGGCCCTCACGCCACTGCCCTCACTCTACCGCCCTCATGCCACTGCCCTCACTCTACCGCCCTCATGCCACTGCCCTCACTCTACCGCCCTCATGCCACTGCTCTCACTCTACCGCCCTCACTCTACCACTCTACCACCCTCACTCTACCACCCTCACTCTACCACCCTCACTCTACCACCCTCACTCTACCACCCTCACGCCACTGCCCTCACGCCACTGCCCTCACGCCACTGCCCTCACGCCACTGCCCTCACGCCACTGCCCTCACGCCACTGCCCTCACGCCACTGCCCTCACGCCACTGCCCTCACGCCACTGCCCTCACGCCACTGCCCTCACGCCACTGCCCTCAATCTATCACTCTACCGCCCTCACGCTACTGCCCTCACTCTACCACTCTACCGCCCTCACGCTACCACCCGCACTCTACTACTCTACCGCCCTCACTTTACCGCCCTCCCTCTACCGCCCTACCGCCCTCACTCTGTCACTCTACCGCCCTCACTCTCCCGCCCTCATTCTACCACTCTCCCGCCCTCACTCTACCACTCTCCCGCCCTCACTCTACCACTCTCCCGCCCTCACTCTACCACTCTCCCGCCCTCACTCTACCACTCTCCCGCCCTCACTCTACCGCCCTCACTCTACCACTCTCCCGCCCTCACGCCACTGCC
Source organism: Lissotriton helveticus (assembly GCF_964261635.1). Taxonomy (NCBI): domain Eukaryota; kingdom Metazoa; phylum Chordata; class Amphibia; order Caudata; family Salamandridae; genus Lissotriton; species Lissotriton helveticus. The sequence goes on from NC_136067.1 coordinate 1,397,183,294, forward strand.
CTGTCTCTACCACTCTCCCGCCCTCACGCTACCGCTCTCCCGCCCTCACGCTACCGCTCTCCCGCCCTCACGCTACCGCTCTCCCGCCCTCACGCTACCGCTCTCCCGCCCTCACTCTACCACTCTCCCGCCCTCACTCTACCACTCTCCCACCCTCACTCTACCACTCTCACTCTACAACTCTACGGCCCTCACGCCACTGCCCTCACGCTACCGCTCTACCGCCCTCACGCTACCGCTCTGCCGCCCTCACGCTACTGCTCTACCGCCCTCACTCTACCACTCTACCGCCCTCACTCTACCACTCTCACACTACCGCCCTCACACTACCGCCCTCACTCTACCACTCTTCCGCCCTCACTCTACCACTCTACCGCCCTCACGCCACTGCCCTCACTCTACCACACTACCGCCCTCACACCCTCACTCCACCGCCCTCACTCTACCACTCTACCGCCCTCGCTCTACCGCCCTCGCTCTACCGCCCTCGCTCTACCGCCCTCGCTCTACCGCCCTCGCTCTACCGCCCTCGCTCTACCGCCCTCGCTCTACCGCCCTCGCTCTACCGCCCTCGCTCTACCACTCTACCGCTCTACCGCTCTACCGCCCTCGCTCTACCGCCCTCGCTCTACCGCCCTCGCTCTACCGCCCTCGCTCTACCGCCCTCGCTCTACCGCCCTCGCTCTACCGCCCTCGCTCTACCGCCCTCGCTCTACCGCCCTCACTCTACCGCTCTACCGCCCTCACTCTACCGCCCTCACTCTACCGCTCTACCGCCCTCACTCTACCGCCCTCACTCTACCACTCTACCGCTCTACCGCCCTCACTCTACCGCCCTCACTCTACCACTCTACCGCCCTCACTCTACCGCCCTCACTCTACCGCCCTCACTCTACCGCCCTCACTCTACCGCCCTCACTCTACCGCCCCCGCTCTACCGCCCTCACTCTACCACTCTCCTGCCCTCTCTATCACTCTCCCGCCCTCTCTACCACTCTCCCGCCCTCACTCTACCACTCTCCCGCCCTCACTCTACCACTCTCCCGCCCTCACTCTACCACTCTCCCGCCCTCACTCTACCACTCTCCCGCCCTCACTCTACCACTCTCCCGCCCTCACTCTACCACTCTCCCGCCCTCACTCTACCACTCTCCCGCCCTCACTCTACCACTCTCCCGCCCTCACTCTACCACTCTCCTGCCCTCACTCTACCACTCTCCCGCCCTCACTCTACCACTCTCCCGCCCTCACTCTACCACTCTCCCGCCCTCACTCTACCACTCTCCCGCCCTCACTCTACCACTCTCCCGCCCTCACTCTACCACTCTCCCGCCCTCACTCTACCACTCTCCCGCCCTCACTCTACCACTCTCCCGCCCTCACTCTACCACTCTCCCGCCCTCACTCTACCACTCTCCCGCCCTCACTCTACCACTCTCCCGCCCTCACTCTACCACTCTCCCGCCCTCACTCTACCACTCTCCCGCCCTCACTCTCTCTCCAGCCCTCACTCTCTCTCCAGCCCTCACTCTCTCTACCGCCCTCACTCTCTCTACCGCCCTCACTCTCTCTACCGCCCTCACTCTCTCTACCGCCCTCACTCTCTCTACCGCCCTCACTCTCTCTACCGCCCTCACTCTCTCTACCGCCCTCACTCTCTCTAACTCTCTCCAGCCCTCTCTCTCTCGCCCTCTCTCGAACTCTCTCCAGCCCTCTCTCTCCAGCCCTCTCTCTCCAGCCCTCTCTCTCCAGCCCTCTCTCTCCCGCCTTCTCTCTCCCGCCCTCTCTCTCCCGCCCTCTCTCTCCCGCCCTCTCTCTACCTCTCTCTCTCTCCCGCCCTACCGCCCTCACTCTACCCATCTATGGCCCTCACGCCACTGCCCTCACTCTACCGCCCTCATGCCACTGCCCTCACTCTACCGCCCTCATGCCACTGCCCTCACTCTACCGCCCTCATGCCACTGCTCTCACTCTACCGCCCTCACTCTACCACTCTACCACCCTCACTCTACCACCCTCACTCTACCACCCTCACTCTACCACCCTCACTCTACCACCCTCACTCTACCACCCTCACTCTACCGCCCTCACTCTACCGCCCTCACTCTACCGCCCTCACTCTACCGCCCTCACTCTACCGCCCTCACTCTACCGCCCTCACTCTACCGCCCTCACGCCACCGCCCTCACGCCACCGCCCTCACGCCACTGCCCTCAATCTATCACTCTACCGCCCTCACGCCACTGCCCTCACTCTACCACTCTACCGCCCTCCCGCTACCACCCGCACTCTACCACTCTACCGCCCTCACTTTACCGCCCTACCGCCCTCCCTCTACCGCCCTACCGCCCTCACTCTACCGCCCTCACTCTGTCACTCTACCGCCCTCACTCTCCCGCCCTCACTCTACCACTCTCCCGCCCTCACTCTACCACTCTCCCGCCCTCACTCTACCACTCTCCCGCCCTCACTCTACCACTCTCCCGCCCTCACTCTACTGCCCTCACTCTACTGCCCTCACTCTCCCGCCACTGCCCTCACTCTACCACTCTACCGCCCTCACGCTACCGCTCTCCCGCCCTCACTCTACCACTCTCCCGCCCTCACTCTACCACTCTCCCGCCCTCACTCTACCACTCTCCCACCCTCACTCTACCACTCTCCCGCCCTCACTCTACCGCCCTCACTCTACAACTCTACAGCCCTCACGCCACTGCCCTCACGCTACCGCTCTACCACCCTCACGCTACCGCTCTACCGCCCTCACTCTACCACTCTACCGCCCTCACTCTACCACTCTACCGCCCTCACTCTACCACTCTCACACTACCGCCCTCACACTACCGCCCTCACTCTACCACTCTTCCGCCCTCACTCTACCACTCTACCGCCCTCACGCCACTGCCCTCACTCTACCACACTACCGCCCTCACACCCTCACTCCACCGCCCTCACTCTACCACTCTACCGCCCTCGCTCTACCGCCCTCACTCTACCGCCCTCGCTCTACCGCCCTCGCTCTACCGCCCTCGCTCTACCGCCCTCGCTCTACCGCCCTCGCTCTACCGCCCTCGCTCTACCGCCCTACCGCCCTCACTCTACCGCCCTCGCTCTACCGCCCTCGCTCTGCCGCCCTCGCTCTGCCGCCCTCACTCTACCGCCCTCACTCTACCGCCCTCACTCTACCGCCCTCACTCTACCGCCCTCACTCTACCGCCCTCACTCTACCACTCTACCGCTCTACCGCCCTCACTCTACCGCCCTCACTCTACCGCTCTACCGCCCTCACTCTACCGCCCTCACTCTACCGCCCTCACTCTACCGCTCTACCGCCCTCACTCTCCCGCCCTCACCCTCCCGCCCTCACTCTCCCGCCCTCACTCTCCCGCCCTCACCCTCCCACTCTCCCGCCCTCACCCTCCCACTCTCCCGCCCTCACTCTCCCGCCCTCACCCTCCCACCCTCACTCTACCACTCTCACTCTACCGCCCTACCGCTCTCACTCTACCGCCCTCACTCTACCGCCCTCACTCTGCTACTCCACCGCCCTCACTCTCCCGCCTTCTCTACCACTCTCCCGCCTTCTCTACCACTCTCCTGCCCTCTCTACCACTCTCCCGCCCTCTCTACCACTCTCCCGCCCTCACTCTACCACTCTCCCGCCCTCACTCTACCACTCTCCCGCCCTCACTCTATTACTCTCCTGCCCTCACTCTACCACTCTCCCGCCCTCACTCTACCACTCTCCCGCCCTCACTCTACCACTCTCCCGCCCTCACTCTACCACTCTCCCGCCCTCACTCTACCACTCTCCTGCCCTCACTCTACCACTCTCCCGCCCTCACTCTACCACTCTCCCGCCCTCACTCTACCACTCTCCCGCCCTCACTCTACCACTCTCCCGCCCTCACTCTACCACTCTCCCGCCCTCACTCTACCACTCTCCCGCCCTCACTCTACCACTCTCCCGCCCTCACTCTACCACTCTCCCGCCCTCACTCTACCACTCTCCCGCCCTCACTCTACCACTCTCCCGCCCTCACTCTACCACTCTCCCGCCCTCACTCTACCACTCTCCCGCCCTCACTCTACCACTCTCCCGCCCTCACTCTACCACTCTCCCGCCCTCACTCAACCACTCTCCCGCCCTCACTCTACCACTCTCCCGCCCTCACTCTACCACTCTCCCGCCCTCACTCTACCACTCTCCCGCCCTCACTCTACCACTCTCCCGCCCTCACTCTACTGCCCTCACTCTACTGCCCTCACTCTCCCGCCACTGCCCTCACTCTACCACTCTACCGCCCTCACGCTACCGCTCTCCCGCCCTCACTCTACCACTCTCCCGCCCTCACTCTACCACTCTCCCGCCCTCACTCTACCACTCTCCCACCCTCACTCTACCACTCTCCCGCCCTCACTCTACCGCCCTCACTCTACAACTCTACAGCCCTCACGCCACTGCCCTCACGCTACCGCTCTACCACCCTCACGCTACCGCTCTACCGCCCTCACTCTACCACTCTACCGCCCTCACTCTACCACTCTACCGCCCTCACTCTACCACTCTCACACTACCGCCCTCACACTACCGCCCTCACTCTACCACTCTTCCGCCCTCACTCTACCACTCTACCGCCCTCACGCCACTGCCCTCACTCTACCACACTACCGCCCTCACACCCTCACTCCACCGCCCTCACTCTACCACTCTACCGCCCTCGCTCTACCGCCCTCACTCTACCGCCCTCGCTCTACCGCCCTCGCTCTACCGCCCTCGCTCTACCGCCCTCGCTCTACCGCCCTCGCTCTACCGCCCTCGCTCTACCGCCCTACCGCCCTCACTCTACCGCCCTCGCTCTACCGCCCTCGCTCTGCCGCCCTCGCTCTGCCGCCCTCACTCTACCGCCCTCACTCTACCGCCCTCACTCTACCGCCCTCACTCTACCGCCCTCACTCTACCGCCCTCACTCTACCGCCCTCACTCTACCACTCTACCGCTCTACCGCCCTCACTCTACCGCCCTCACTCTACCGCTCTACCGCCCTCACTCTACCGCCCTCACTCTACCGCCCTCACTCTACCGCTCTACCGCCCTCACTCTCCCGCCCTCACCCTCCCGCCCTCACTCTCCCGCCCTCACTCTCCCGCCCTCACCCTCCCACTCTCCCGCCCTCACCCTCCCACTCTCCCGCCCTCACTCTCCCGCCCTCACCCTCCCACCCTCACTCTACCACTCTCACTCTACCGCCCTACCGCTCTCACTCTACCGCCCTCACTCTACCGCCCTCACTCTGCTACTCCACCGCCCTCACTCTCCCGCCTTCTCTACCACTCTCCCGCCTTCTCTACCACTCTCCTGCCCTCTCTACCACTCTCCCGCCCTCTCTACCACTCTCCCGCCCTCACTCTACCACTCTCCCGCCCTCACTCTACCACTCTCCCGCCCTCACTCTATTACTCTCCTGCCCTCACTCTACCACTCTCCCGCCCTCACTCTACCACTCTCCCGCCCTCACTCTACCACTCTCCCGCCCTCACTCTACCACTCTCCCGCCCTCACTCTACCACTCTCCTGCCCTCACTCTACCACTCTCCCGCCCTCACTCTACCACTCTCCCGCCCTCACTCTACCACTCTCCCGCCCTCACTCTACCACTCTCCCGCCCTCACTCTACCACTCTCCCGCCCTCACTCTACCACTCTCCCGCCCTCACTCTACCACTCTCCCGCCCTCACTCTACCACTCTCCCGCCCTCACTCTACCACTCTCCCGCCCTCACTCTACCACTCTCCCGCCCTCACTCTACCACTCTCCCGCCCTCACTCTACCACTCTCCCGCCCTCACTCTACCACTCTCCCGCCCTCACTCTACCACTCTCCCGCCCTCACTCTACCACTCTCCCGCCCTCACTCTACCACTCTCCCGCCCTCACTCTACCACTCTCCCGCCCTCACTCTACCACTCTCCCGCCCTCACTCTACCACTCTCCCGCCCTCACTCTACCACTCTCCCGCCCTCACTCTACCACTCTCCCGCCCTCACTCTACCACTCTCCCGCCCTCACTCTACCACTCTCCCGCCCTCACTCTACCACTCTCCCGCCCTCACTCTACCACTCTCCCGCCCTCACTCTACCACTCTCCCGCCCTCACTCTACCACTCTCCCGCCCTCACTCTACCACTCTCCCGCCCTCACTCTACCACTCTCCCGCCCTCACTCTACCACTCTCCCGCCCTCACTCTACCACTCTCCGGCCCTCACTCTCTCTCCAGCCCTCACTCTCTCTCCCGCCCTCACTCTCTCTCCCGCCCTCACTCTCTCGCCCTCACTCTCTCTCCCGCCCTCACTCTCTCTCCCGCCCTCACTCTCTCTCCCGCCCTCACTCTCTCTCCCGCCCTCACTCTCTCTCCCGCCCTCACTCTCTCTACCGCCCTCACTCTCTCTACCGCCCTCACTCTCTCTACCGCCCTCCCTCTCTCTACCGCCCTCCCTCTCTCTACCGCCCTCCCTCTCTCTACCGCCCTCCCTCTCTCTACCGCCCTCCCTCTCTCTACCGCCCTCCCTCTCTCTACCGCCCTCCCTCTCTCTACCGCCCTCCCTCTCTCTACCGCCCTCCCTCTCTCTACCGCCCTCCCTCTCTCTACCGCCCTCCCTCTCTCTACCGCCCTCCCTCTCTCTACCGCCCTCCCTCTCTCTACCGCCCTTCCTCTCCCTACCGCCCTCCCTCTCCCTACCGCCCTCCCTCTCTCTACCGCCCTCCCTCTCCCTACCGCCCTCCCTCTCCCTACCGCCCTCCCTCTCCCTACCGCCCTCCCTCTCCCTACCGCCCTCCCTCTCCCTACCGCCCTCCCTCTCCCTACCGCCCTCCCTCTCCCTACCGCCCTCCCTCTCCCTACCGCCCTCCCTCTCCCTACCGCCCTCCCTCTCCCTACCGCCCTCCCTCTCCCTACCGCCCTCCCTCTCCCTACCGCCCTCCCTCTCCCTACCGCCCTCCCTCTCTCTACCGCCCTCCCTCTCTCTACCGCCCTCCCTCTCTCTACCGCCCTCCCTCTCTACCGCCCTCCCTCTCTACCGCCCTCCCTCCACTGCCCGCCCTCCCTCCTTCTATCTATCGCCCTCCCTCCCTCCACTGCCCGCCCTCCCTCCTCCTATCTATCGCCCTCCCTCCCTCTATCGCATCACCACAGCATCACTCAGGGGCACAACAACATCACTATGCGCTGCCACAGCATCACTGAACGCCACTGCATCACTCGTCGCCACCACAACATCACTGAACGCCACAGCATCACTTGTCGCCACCACAACATCACTGAACGCCACAGCATCAATCTGTGCAACCATTCAACAACAACTGGTTCAAATATGTTCTCTCAATGTTTCAATCTTTATAACAAATGTCACAAAAAGATGTTAATATTGCACTTCTGTTCTCGGATTTTCATCACAAAATACACTGAACATAATCTTCACAAATGTTATTTACAAAAGTTTAAGCTATTACCATTATAAATTACAATAACTTTTATTTAAGTATTAATTATTTAAAAAATGAAGCCAATGTTATTTGTAATATCAATACATCCAAGTCACGTAAATACAACACACATTACATTACAAATGCTATAGGTGTCACATGTGCGAAAGCTAAAACTATTGGAATTGTAAATGACAAAGCTATTAATTTAGTTATTTTCAATACCAACACATAAATACAAAATTTGTCATTTACAATACCAATAGCTCAAACTTTCCTAATGCGAGACCTATTGCATTGCAAATGCTTGTTTTTTAGGAGCGGGATGACATGAGCTTCCTTAAAGTTGCGTGGGGACGTGACCTGATTCTAGGGATTGATTTAGTCGCGAGAGAACCTCACTTTCTATCTTCCACCTAAAGCCCTGGTGACACCACAACAAAGTTGCTACTCCTGAGTTTCAAATAGAGAAGGGAAATCCAGAGAGTAAATGATTCTCTTTAAACGATTTCCCTTCCCCTTCAATGCTCATCTGGCATGACATCATGCTCTAACTTCTCCACCAGTGAGAAGTGAGCACACGCACATCAATGTGCCTGCTGTCACTGCAGTCCAGGGGAAAAAAACGAACCACTTGTGCCAGGGCACAAAACAGAGCACGAAAGAGACCCGTTTCGAGGCTCTCCTTTTAAAAACTGCTGGTGCTCAGCACCGGTAAGACCCGGCCCACTCAAACAGCTCGCTGCGTAACTTGAACAAAAAAATGTCACCAGGTTTATTGTGTGAATTTAAAGCTGCAGTCCCCCCCCCCCCCCCCCCACCAATAATCCACAGCGCTTAACAAAACTGCCCACTCCAAACTACAAAATTACCTATTCACGCCACAGTTACACGCCAAATATAGCCATGCAGATCCAAAACACTTAATTACACTCAACAAAATTAAACTCTGCAACATGTCCCATATTTACACTCCACATAATTCTACACCATGCCACACAGTTTCACACAATGCCACACAACACAATTCCATACTACACAACATAATTACACTCCACATAAATCTATTCCATGACACACAGCAGCACTCCACACCATGACACACAATTCCGCGCAACATAATTTCACTCAGTGCCACACAATTCCACACAACTTAACTCCGCACAATTCCATTCCATCCCACAGAATTCCGCTCCACAACACATCATTTCACTACACATCACATACATCAGATCCACACCACACAGTTCCACCTTATGCCACATAATTTAACTCCACGGGACATAATTCCACTAAATACATGCTACTCACAACACCCAATGCCACTATGCATAGGTGTACTGTACTTACCACATAATTACTATCGACATAATTCCATTGCACACACACTGATCCAGCATTTCTCATATTGGTTCACTTCAGGTCTTTCAGCAGTTTATTTACCATAACCTTTTCCAAAAATACAAACTGCAAACACACACTCCTCTTCTTTTGGTGTCTTCTGTGTACACAAGTGCAGACTTTTTATGCGTCTATAACCTTCTCTCCCCTTCATTCTCTTTCTCACACACTCTTTATACTACTCTAGAGTTCATTAAACTCTTCAAACGCAAATTACCTATGACTCTCAATCTTACTTTCTATCTTTTTTATACAACCCTTACCCCATCTAATCACATACCACATATTTCCAATACACAAATACAGTGCACACCACACAATACTACCCCACACAATTCCATTTCAAACAAATTATTTCAGTACAGACAACATATGTCCACTACAAACAAAAACAAAAGTAAATAAAAATACCATCTACAATGCAAATAGCTCTAACTTTCACAAATATGAGACCGATTCCGTTATGGTCTCATCTCCACACCACATAGTAATCCACTTCCCTACAATTATTTGTTGCCCTTCCCTGAAACACTGTTTGATTACCATAGTGTACTTTCATGCTGTCGCCACCGGCAGGCACATTAGGAGACTAATTGCCGTTTCGGGTGGCTGACACCTCTGTTATCGCAACGTATCTGGAAGTTTGAGTACGTTGTCCGCTGCCCTCTCTCCTCTCCACCAATGGTAGGACTTTGGTGCAGATTATAATCCCTTGTATTTGCCTGCATTACTAGTTGTGTTCTCCTCTAGGTCTGGGCCTATGTCTCTTCTTGGCCCAATATCATTCTTTGATATTCTGGACTAAAGACCAAACCCAGACGCCTCAAGAGTAGACTAGAAAAGCTACATCGTAGAGTAAGATAAAAGTATATTTCTTTAGTATTCTGGCTATAAACGTCAGTTCCGTGTGTTGGAAATTTCAGCTGGTGTTTTAAGAATAAGTGATTTCCCACCTATGACTAAGAAATACATTAATTTGGTGCTTGAAAGTATCAATAATAAAGCCACAACACTTTTGAAAAAAAAGAGATAGTATGTGGTGACACTTCCTTTAGTCTCCCTCCTGGCATATATTTTTATTTTATAGAAGCTTGTGCTGTTCTGATATTCCGTGTAATGTTGATCTGCAACAAGGCATAAAACATCACTCAACGTTGGTGATGGCTGTTAATCTCCAATTAGGCACGAGCTAGCCCATGCTAGGAATCGATTTTCACCTTCAGGGTTTAAAATATGACTTCTATCTTGCACATGTTTTCTAGTCTGAAAGAGGAATCCTTCTTTGGAAATGATGTTGAAATGGCTGTGTATCTCAGTACAGGAAAAACATATTTCTAAAGTGCTGCCTGTGCTTGCTTTTCCTTTCAGAGATTGATGGACACTTTTGATTTTGTCGATGACACTGACCATGGTGATGAATCAAAAATGGAGGCGCCCACTTCACAGCAGTAAGATTTTTTTTTGTTTGCGGGGAGATAGCCAATTTATCTCCTTTTGGCTTTTTATTTTGTGTCTGGTAGCATGATTTGACTGTGTACCATTTATAAAGCATTTTGTGTGCAAGTACTGTTAAATATTCTGATAAAAAATGAGTTTAGCTAGTCTTGCTTAACAAATTTCAGAGTATATGAAACATCCATATTGTAATTTTTCAAATTCATGGTTGTATATGTGGGATTGTGCCCCTTTTTTGACATGGTCACCCCCACTATTCGCTCTAGTTCTGATGCTTCTCTTCTGAAAGTACATTATGTTCCTGCAAGCCAGAAAGCCAGTACTCTTTCCCACAAAACAGGTAAATATCTGTCGAGGCGAGGAGGACGCCGTCTCACCTACCTTTCGCTTTCCGCGGTTGACTCCACCTTGTGGGTTTTCGGCGGCGGCGGTGACGGCGGAGTCGCCACGCGCACCCCGTACAGTTTCAGTTGCAGCTGCAGGTTTTCGGAAGGCAGCGGTAGGCAGCGGGTTGCCGCAAGCTCCCTGGTAGCGGTCCCAGCAGCGTCTCACAGCGGCAGGAGCCACAAGGGCTCCATAGCGGCAGGAGCCGCGAACCACCACACCCTCCCGCTGCCGCTGGAGCCGCGAGCGTTCCACAGCGGCAGGGCAGGAGCAGCGAGAGCTCCGTAGCATAGCCATAGCGGCAGGAGCCGCGAACCATCACTCCCTCCTGCTGCGGCAGGAACCGAAGCGTTTCATAGCGGCAGGAGCTCCATAGCGGCACTACACCCTCCAGCAGCGGTAGGATCTGCGAGCTGCAAGCCGCAAGACTCTCACAGCATAAGCACAGCGACAGGGGCGACAGGAGCAGCGTGAGGAGCCTCTGCGGAGGCAAGAATAATAAAGCAGCAAGCAGCCCTCGTCAGTGGCAGCGGCAGTGTCAGTGGCAGAAGAAAAAGGCTGCGTGAAACACCCCCACACTGGAAGGAGCAGTGACGGCAAAACACAGCAAAAACACCAGCAACCTCCCTGTACAAGTTAAGGTAAGGCACGCTGGTCCCCACGCTGGTCCCCACCCTGGTGTACCAGAGGACCAGGACCAGGAGCCCTTGGAAAGTAGCAGTAATACGCCAGCAGCCCAGTACCCCTGAATTAAAAAACTTATTGTGCAAGTGTACGCAATAGATCACCATGAGATCAGGGAAAATAAGGGGGGCACCAGGCGTCCAGCACTTGAAACTTGAAATAGAGGGAGAGGAGGGAAACTTAACAGAGGTCTTAACAGAGGACGAACCCAAATTGGAAAAGCTCAGCAAGTCAAGAGAAAGGGAGCAGGAACAGTCTTCGGAATTAGACTACAAACAGGAAAAAGACACAGGGGCAAAACCGAAAAGGATAAAACCCAATTAAACAACCATACCCCCATCAGGGAAACCTGTTTCACTATTAAAACCAACATCAAAAGCAGCAAACTGGCTCTCATTACCGATTTTTTAAAAGTATGTCGTAGCTTATCCCCAGGGAAGCAAAAGATGCATAAGGCAGCCAATTAAGCAAAGGAGGCAAAGGAGGCAAAAGAAGCCAAGGAGTACAAGTATAAGGGGGGCAGCGCAGACAATGAGATATATAAGGACAATGTCAACTGGTCAATAAGTAATGAGGACACAGAACATAAGGCCCTTAATCTGTCTGTATTAGAGGATGCAAGTTTTACTAATTGTATTAAGAGCCCATTATTCGCTTACCACGGGCTCCACCTACAGGCCATTATGGCTGAAGTCCATAACGAACAGGGATTTAAACGGGAGTCAGCACTTACACCCAAACAATGGCTTGCCATGCCCAAACAAATCAACTAAGGCAGCAAAACCAACAACTTCAAATAGCCCAACAATCCGCTCGGCAGCACTGTGAAGAACAGAGCCAGGAGGATAACCTGGTGCTCGAGCAGGACAGCTTTGACAGCTTTGACAGCTCGCACGCAAAACTAAACATACCTGTAGACCCACAACCTGATCTACCACTTGTCTAGATCACGGACCAAATAACCAACATACAGGAACAACTTGCCACAAATCCGAAACTACCAATCAAGCAATTTCAAATAGCACAGCACTTGACGCAGACGTCATGTCAAAGCAAGATAAATGGATCACCTTTTAGAACCTCCCATGAGACTCAACCCTCCAACCTAGTCAGCCACCTAGAACCCCAAAAATCACCTTCACCAGGACGATGCATTAAGAAACAAGAGGGACAATACCTCAAGGAACAAGAAAACCTATCAACTGGACCATTTTGGGATCACTTATTAGGCACCATGAAGACGATTGGATCAGCTGCAACTTATCACGCTGATAAGCTGGATACTCAAGTCGAGCTATTAAATGCACTAGCCTTATACGTGCAGGGAATAGACCAAAAACTACATGACTTAAATGCCATGATAACAAAGGTACAACAAGCACGGGACATCACTTATTACACTTGTCATTGTCACCAAATAATCGACAAGCTTTCAACCGTCCCGACTATAATGTCAGAGTTGCTGGGGATAGTAAGGGACACACAATTAAATTCCACAACTTCAACGGAAGGAGAGCTCAAGGAGGTAGACGGAACAAACAAGGACACCCTTACCACCAACATTAAACCATTAAAAGTGGAAAATAACCCGCCAGTCATTGAGAGACTGGGAACGAACAGAGGAACATCCGCATTTAGAAAGCTTAACACCATTCCCGAATCAAAGCATTCCATCGAAGGCACCGGTACAAAGCAAGGAGCAAGAAAGTTTTGCAAAACCTCTTTCAAAACAGGAACGCAAACGCTTGAGGAGAGCAAGGAAAAGTAAAACAAACAAAGTCACCCCACAAGCTTCGCCGACACCAACCCAGAAAAGACTGGATAAAAATAACGAAAGTAGCAGTGACACACCCAGTATGACAAATCATAAAATCTCGGCATTAAAAGAAACCGCAGCCACAAGAAATCACAATGGCAAAAACAAAAAATGGAACTTTGTCAACTAATAAAATTTATGACATATTTAAGTCGTCGGCTGAAAAGGACAAAGCCAAAAACAAAGAAATCGCAAAATCAGATACAACGCAAACCTTTAGGAACCCAATTATGAAGGGAAAAAAAACCACCGCGCAGGATATAGCAACAAGTGGGAAAGGAGAATCACGGACAAGAAACTATAATAATGAAACTCAAAACAATCCAGAGTTCCATAGTACTATAGAGCCTATTGAAAAGATACAACAAGACCAAGTCAAATCAGTCCAGCTCGGTAAAATACATCTACAAGACCAAACAGAACTATTAACAGGGAACCCGATCGATTATAACAAAAAACAATCGCTCACGGCTCAAAGTCAGATAGAATTGATTCCACATTATAAATCGAGAGGAACTCATGACCTATTAAATCGAAGCACAATTATAAAGCTGCTCAAATCCTTACCAGCCCTGAGCCATATAACATCCAGTGACTTGGAAAGAATTGAATTCAAATCTACTCCTAACCAAATAGGAGTCGAAAAAACAATAGCCACCTGGATAAACTATTCAGTCACTGAACAGATCCTGAGGCACAAGGAGGTATTCGCAGAATGGGGTATAGAACTAAAAGAGGTGGAACCTCCCCGCTACCAGAGTCCCCTACAACACCCCCATCGTATAGAGTGTATCTTAAAAGGAGCAAAAGGCCCAGAGACTCATGATCAAATAAAGGATGACGTCAAATTCACAAGACAAATCACAATTACAATTTCACACCCAGACAAAATTAAAAAAGAGGTCAACTAACACTGGAGAACGCCAATTACAGGCAGGTGAAGGAGTCACCCGGTTCCTTCGACCCTGGACACCATTCTTACGTGCTCTGCCGGGCCGCTTTTCAGGCCCCTTATTCCCCGGGATTGAAGCTGTGCCAGATCACGATATCCTTGGTGTTCGTCTCACCTCATTCAAAGGATGGCTCAATTCTGTTGTTTTAAGGTCGTTTTTCACTGGCGGCACCGGTGCTACTAACTTTACTGCATCATTGCTTGATATTCGTTTTGAGATACTTGGAATTTATTTCTTTGTACTGCTTTTATTCCTGGTGCCCTCGTACATTTGGATCCCTTGTGGACCTATTCTAATATGCGCTATTCATGACCGATGAAACCCTTGGATTGTGAGCCACATATTTAAGGGGCCTCGTTATTATTGGGTTTTTAGAATACCCACACACAGCCTTGCTGCTACTAGGACCGCTTGTCAGGACCGTGTCACAGACAATATCTACTCCTTTTGTCTGTACAATATTTGAAGTGCGCCCTGATGAAGGAAGACTTCATTGGCACTTGTCCGAAACGCGCGTCGGCGCTTTTCTTGTCCTTGTGTGTAGTGATATGGATGTGAATGTCCGAGTATGAATTTGATTGTATAAAAGGTATGTTTTGATGTATGAGTGGATTTATTCTTCTGTCCGTTTTGAAGTGTTTTTGCGTGTCCTAGCTTTTAGACTGTTTTTGTATGTTTCTGATTATGTATATTTTTTCCAAATGTTATGCATTGTTCAAATGGAATCACTTTATTTATTATCCAAAAAAAATCGTGTTGATTGTCAAAATGAAAATTAAAAACTTTTTTTGAATATATTTTCTCTTTTTGTGAATTGGTGGGTATTCTGTTAATATTTATTAAACTTTGATCTGTTCTATTTGGGAACACCCCTTTCATGTTGTTCTCTCACGAACGCCAATTACACAACAAGGAGCTGCATGAACAAACTCCCAAACAAAATCAAAAACAGCGCAGGATATCAACATCTGCTCCTGGAATGTGAATGGCCTAGCCTCTAAAATAGGGCATATTGACTTTGCTGACTTCATTCTACAGTACGATATACTGCTGTTGCAAGAAACCTGGCAGACAACACAAACCCCGATTGTAGGCTATAAAGAACATTTAAATCTAGCTAAAAAGGAGTCCGCACACGGAAGAGCCAAGGGTGGTTTATCAATATACATTGCCACAGATATCCGATTGGAAGAAGAAAACATTGACTTAGACTCGAGCTGGATGCAATGCATTAAATTCATAGTTAACATCACTTGTACATTGATAATAATGAATATCTACATCCACCCAGCCCACAAGCATAAGGTGAGACATATCCAACAAATGGCCACCACTATCAAAACTCTAAAAGCAATACACCCACATGCCAACATAATATTGTCTGGAGACTTTAACATGAACTTGATGCAAGCCCAAGAGAAAAATCTACCAAATGGAATAACCGTCAGGAGCGATAATACAACTAGACGTGACACATCGGGCAAGAAATGCGCTGCATTGCTAGACAAACAAGCATTATACACGTTAAACGGTCGAGGCCCAAAAGATAGCCTGGCAGCTTTCACAAGAGTGACGGCAAAATCAGGAGCAACCATTGACTTTACCTTAGCTGATCCAGATTTATTCCCCAGCATCACAAATTTTCAAATAATAGATAGAGTAGAAAGGGACCACTATCCCCAATCTCTTACATTAATTGACTTTAGGAAAAAGTCTCTGCCATCAAGAGCCCTGACGCACTTTACTCAATTGTACAATTTAAATCGGTTAATATGGAATGAAAATACTGTAGATAAATACATGGAGTCCTGCACAGTTTTCCTGACCACTACAGGCGCAAAACCATTGGGGATAGAGGCTTGGGGGTCCTTAATTAACAGCTTGAACAGAAAGTTTACACACAGCTCCAAAAACCAAAAAGCGGCCCGGATCAGCGTGTCAGAATGGTATACTAAAGCGCTAAGGATAAAAAAAACAAAAATTAAACAAAGCATTGAGACAAATGTGAACTCAAGGTCAACAACCTTCCCGGGAGGTCCTGACAACAATTAAACAAATGAAAAGAGACCCAAAAAAAGAGACTCGGAACGCTAAACGTATATATAATGAGCAGTTCTGGACAAAAATGCTCTATGTAAGTCGACAACAAAATTCTAAGCAGTTCTGGGCCCAAATTAATGTTTTATCCAATGGAAAAAATCGGCATTTCAACTCTGATAGAACTGAGCATGTATGACGAGCACACATAGAAGCTACATATAATCCACAGACAGCCCCCAGAGCTACCACTGAAAACGAAATACGGAAAGCGATACAACCAAAACACAGTACCCTCAGTGAGATTTCAACAAGAGAGCAGAGGAAGGCAGAGACATTGAAACCAACCTCGCAGGCCCTAACTCACACGACTAGCAAGCTGTACCTGAAACATCACAGTAATTCACAAGAAAAACAAATGGAAGGAAAATCGCAGCAAGACCACCCAGAAACACCAGGGTCAGATCAATTAGTTGTCGATAGCCAGATCACACAAAAACAAGTAATGAATACTATAAAAAACCAGAGATCAGATGGGGCGCCGGGACCCAATGGTCTGCCGAACGCCCTATTAAAAAAAGACTTACCATTTTGGTCCAAACATCTAGCTATACTGTTTGACAACATCTTGGAATCCCATACCATCCCCGATTCCTGGCGAGGAAGCATATTGCATCCAATATTTAAATCAGGGGCTCGTGCAAATCCCTTAAACTACAGGTTAATAGCCCTCATAGATGTCGAGGCAAACATTTACGCTGCAAACCTGCTTAAGGATCTAGAAGACTGGGTAGATAATATCAAACTGATCCCCAACACACAGACAGGCTTTCGAGCCGGAATGGGCACTTTAGCAAAGATATCCGCCGTCACACTCCTGGCTAACCAATCTATCACAAATTCTAAAGTATTGTATGCGTGTTTCGTGGATCTCAAGGCGGCCTTTGATAAGGTCCCTAGACAAGCCTTGTGGGTAAAAATGAAATCCTGGGGTGCACCCACAAACCTATTGAATGCAATAATCAACCTTTATTCTAAAACATGGGTTCAAATAAAAATGGAATATGGTCGAAGTCTAACAAACAAAATCACTACCACCAATGGCCTAAAACAGGGGTGCGTTTTGGCCCCCTGTCTATTTAATATATATACAGCTGATCTAGACTATCACCTACGTTCAACATTAGGTGATCCTCCAAAACTAGGGAATGTGAGGACAGTAAGTTTGCAATATGCAGACGATATTGTGCTGCTATCCCAAACGCCTCGTGGCCTACAACGACTGATAAACAAATTGGTAGAATACGCAGACCTAAACCAACTACAGATACACTTTAAAAAAACAAAGGTCATGTGTTTTTCCAGTCCACAGAAAAAAATACCAAAATTTACTTGGACGATCAACGGCAACGGCTTGGACCGCGAGGGGACATACAACTATTTGGGATTAACTGTGGATAGCCATCTTAATTACAAGCAACATCAAGAACACCGGAAAACAAAAGCTAAACAATTATTATTTGCATTTAAAACCTTGCAAAAAAAACTTAGTGACAGTTCCACTACCCACTTATTAAAGGTCGTGGCATCAAAATTTTTACCCGCAATCACATATGGTTCTGAACTCTTAAATGCAAAGGACGCAACATCCTTTATTATCGCCCAAACCAGCCTCTTCAAAAAATTGTTTAACATCCCGCGCCACATCTCTCAAGACCGGATCAGACTTGAATTTGGGCTAAAAAATCAGATCATGACAAGACAGGGAGCGCTGGTCAAATACTATTGGAGAATGCGGGCAGCAGAGGACGACTCCCTGGTACATTATTGTTGGCTGGAGGTCGAAAAGAAATCAAAACTGACTAATTCGGTTTATTAGTTCTTAAAAAAATCAATTGAGGCTTTAAAGTTAGAGGAAACACCGTCCTACCCGGAGTTTAAACAGTTGGTCAACAAAACAGTTAACCAAACGTCTCAAGACCAGGATAAAGCCGCGTTGTCCATGAAAACAAATGCATGATGGTGCTTCCGACATATAAAAAGTTAAAGCCCCAACCATATCTTTTGGAACACTTTGCAAACCGAATGAAACAGCAATCAATTTTACTGAGACTGGGAGTGTACCCAACTAAAGATTAAACTCCAAAATGGAAACGCACCTGGCTTTCAACGGACTGCCGCCTTTGCGGACAAGGTGATGAATCAGTGCTCCACTTACTTTGTATTTGTCCAGCACTATCATCTAAACGGAAAAAACTGCTGCGGCCGTTAATGATAAAAGAGCAGATAAGGACCTGCAGATCCGCAGTAATACAATGTTTAGGAGGGTCAACAGTGCAATTGGCATGTAAAACATTAAAGTTTTTAAGTCTATCGGCAAAAGCGCTAGAAAAGAAAGACACAGAACTTGATCTAGAAAATGCTTAGATATTCACCTCGAAGCAAATACAAGAATAAGAATCAGATTCCTCAAGCTAGAATAACTACTATAAGACTAAAAGGCACTAATTGCACTATTTTCCTTTGTTTTACTGATCCAAAATGTTTTCAATGGAAAGTTTATTAATTAACTTGTATTTATTCATGAATTTTAAGTCGCAAGTGTTCACGTGTTTTAGCGGTTAACCCGCTCTTTTTATGATTTAAACAAAATCAAATAAAGTAATTTACTACAAAAAAAATTGTAACCAAATTGGCAAGGAATTGAGCACCGCTGGAAGTCCCTCCTAAATCGTACATATGGTACCCTGGGCATGGGCACTAAAGACAGTCCCTATAAGCTGAAGCATGTATTATGCCACCCAAAGGGACCCATCCAAAAACTCAATGCATCCTGCCATTGCAAAATGTTTGAAAGAGTGCAAACCATTTAAAAAACATGCCATGGCATGCTCCTTGTGTGCCATGTCAAGGAACACTGCATATACTATATGTAAGTCACTCCTACAGCAGGCATTAGAGCTCTAATGCAGGGTGCATTATATTAAATGTGAGGGCCCATCTGCATGAGCAGATAGGTCCCTGTAATGTCTAGTTCCATTCCTAGATATTGCAACTGATCAGGCAGCCATCTTAAGGACATGCACTGGTCCTTACGAGTTATCCAGGTACATGATGGCTGCACTCAAACCAATGATGTTTGGCATCAAACACCTCATCTTAATAAATTGGGACTGATTCCAGTACTAAATTTATTATGATATGCACCCAGAGGGCACTTTAGATGTGCCCCCTGCAAAAATATTAGTCCTTAGTGTGCTGGCTAACTGGTATCATCCAGCCTGCCACCGCAGATGACCCCCTGTAGGTGAGAGCCAGTTCTCTCAGATGTTAAAAACAATGGCTACTCCGGAGGAAGGTGTTTACACCTCCTCCATCAGGAAGGCTAGTAAATTAGTAGCCTCAGGCCAGAGGCGTTAAAGTCTCTGCTACCTTAGATATACGACAACTGCTTCCCCCCAGACCTGGGAAATGCCACCCCCTGCCTTGAGGCCCATTTGGCACTAGAGCAGGCAGGAAATTAGGCAGGAGGCTTGTCACACTTTTAGGCTAGAAATACCCCTTAGATGGGCCTCCTGAAGTGAACAGCCAAGGAAGGGCTTCATCATTTTGAAATATGTGAAACTAGGAACTCTGTGTCAGGTTTATGTAGTCATCGCAGAGGTAGGTTGTCCATTGTGAGAAGCTGGGTTTCTGTTGCAGTAACCCCACCCCCGCTTTTTGCCAGACTACTGATGCACTTTGACTTGATTTGCCCTGGGTCTCTGCCAATCAGATTCCCAAGGCCTGCGTTCTTTCCCTAAAACTGTACCCAATTGTCATCTCTGGCCGCTGGTCGCCCCTGATAAGTGGTACCACAGGTACCCTGGGCACTGTGACCAGGGAAGACCTCTAAGGACTGCAGCACTTATTGTGCCACCCTTAGAGGTCCTGTACCATTACACTCACACACTGCCTTTGCAGGCTGCATGTCTTGGTGCAGAACAAAGGTAAGAGTTGCAATGGCACACATCCCTGTGTAAGGTGGCGGACTCGCGGTGGAATTCAATGTTACTGAGGCAGCGTCCGGCTAGAGTCTAAACAAGCTCCTCGTCGTTCTGCATATTGGGATGACGCGTTGGAAGCAACGTGGAAGCTGCTGTTGTGTAGGAGTTTTTTGCGACTTGGTGCTAAGTCAGTAGCGTGAGGACAGGTCCGTGACGAATAGTGCTGGTAGCGTTTTTGGTCTCCAGTCCCGTAGAGATCTCATCTCAGAAATTCATCATCGCAAGATTGTGTATATCATATTCTTTTGCATTGTATATCCCCTGAAGAAGGGTTCAGTTTGAACCCGAAATGCATTGGGACAAACTTTTATCTGTTTGCATTTATTTTGTTTGGTCATGAACGCAACATAAGATGTCATCATATGCAATTTGCAAAAAAAATGTTTAGAGAACATATTTTAGTGGGGTGTGAAAATTAATGTTTGTATTTTTTCACAGCACGAATAGTATTACAAAGACATTTTGAGTATGTTGTTACATAAGTATGCTTAATATTGCATATTAAAAGGTACTTGTTTATTCATTCAACTAGTAGATACATGTTTGGGGTTAATTTTTGAAAAGGCGTACAGCCCATCAGCTGTGCTTCTAGTAGTCCAAGGTTTTCCTTGGCCTCTAATGGATAAGTTTGTTACTTCATAGGGAAAGGGCACATTCCCTTAAACTAGAAGGCACGCTAGGATTCAGTTAAAAGATAAAGTTTAGAATTAGCAGTTTCAAACCAGGTGTGCAGACCCACACTGTCCAAATCATTTTCTCACACATCCCTGTGTGCCATGCCTACAACCCACTGCCCTGGCATCAGTCACCCTTCTAGCTGGGTGCCCTATATCAGTGGTGAGGGTACAGGTGCATCAGCCATGTACCCCTACAGTTTAAGTCCATTCTTAGACATTGTAAGCGCAGTGCTGCCATTAAGAGTATATGGTGCTGGGAGTTTATCATTACAAACTCCACAGCACCATAATGGGGTCACTGAAAACTAATACGTTTGTTATCAAACTTCTCAGCACATTAAACCCACACTGATGCCAGTGTGGGGTTTAATGAAAAATGCTCACAGTGGGCACCTTAGAGATGCCCCCTGAAAAACGACCTACCACTAGTGTCCAGGCTGAGTGGCTGCTTTCACCTGCCACCACCAGACATGTTTCTGGACCCCGGGTCGAGAGCCTGCTGCTCTCGGGGGCCAGAAATAATGCACATCCTGGGATGAGGTGCCAAGCCTCATTCCCCGGGATGGGCAGGGTCCGCAAAGGGGAAGCTTCAAAGGCTTGCCGCCTTTGTGAGCTTCCCCAGGTTATTTGCTGCTTTCAGCAACTGGTCCCCACTGGTTTTGACCCGCACTTTGGGCGGGAGAACCAGTGGAAAAAAACACGTTAGGAAGAGAGGTGTGCCCACCTCTGCCAACTCCACCCCTCAGGTGGGGGAGGCGAGGTGAAGTACAACTCTCAGTCCCCGCTATCTTGCAGATGGGGGGACCCATCCAACCAGGGAAAGGCTTATGCCCTCCTTCCCACCAGAGGCTGGCATATTAGGGGTGTACCCGCCCCAGGGAAGGGACCCATTGGTCCCAACCTTTTACTTTCCTGTAACACCCCTAAATCTAGTGTTTATGGGCACCCCTGAATCTTGCTTCCTCAGACAAGAACCAACTATAACAAAAGAAGACAAAGGACCGAACAGCTGTACTGAAGCTAAAAAGAGGAAGACACCCACTGACTTGGCCCCAGCCCTACCGGCCTGTCTCCACTTTGAACCTGCTCCTGCGAAATCCCGGTGTGTCCTGCAGCCAGCAACCTCAAAAACCCCGGAGGACCTGCCTGCCTTCAACCAGAAAGACTGTGTCTCCTGTGAACACCGGATTTGTTCATCAACAACCTCTGTCCCCGGCTGGAAACAGCGAATCCACCCCACTCTGCCTCCGCTGTCCAGGGCCCGAGCTCGAGTGGGCAAACACCAAGAGGAGGTCTCCCTGACGATCCTGACCCGAAATCTGGCGACCCCTGACCTGCCTCAAGCGGACGCCTGCAGTCTTAAACCGGAAGGTCCCCCCAACTATGACCAGGAGCTGGTAGGAAGATCTGACCCTAAAAGGCACCCCTGTACCCGACGCCCCAGGGCCTTGGGTGGCCCAACCGACGGTGACTAACCAACCCCGAAGATCCCAACTTACCTCTCCAAGTGGTAATTGCACCCAGAAGACCTTCGTCCCCGAGCCTGCCATTCTTTTACATACCGGAGACTCCCCTTTGAAAGCTACAGGGCTTCTGATGCCAAAACAGCACTCTGCACCTGGCCAACCCAGTGCTGCTGAGGATGCAACTTTTGTGGTGGCCTAAACCCCCATTTGCCCTGAGCTTAAGTCCAGGAGCTTTGCTCCCACAACCGAGTGGCCTGCCTGTCAGCAGCCACCAACCGGAGGCCCCCTATCCCTCATTGGATAAAATTGGGCCTCAGCACTCTGCACCTTGTCGCCCTTGTGCCGCAGAGGGTGTAACAAGAGTGCATCCTTGACCCTGGGGGACCCCAGAGTCTAACCCCAGAACACCAACTCCCACAACAAAGTATTTACCTTAAAACCGATAACACTATTTTCCTCTCTAGGATAAGATTGACTGTTTTTTCTATCAAAAGTTTCAGGAAAGGGGTCAGGGGTGCTACTCCCGGTACTTCCTGATTCCCAAGAAGGATGGCAGATTATGTCCAATTCTGGATCTCAGGGTCTTGAATCTTTCTCTGAAGCAGGAGAAATCAAGATGCTCACCCTTGCGCAGGTCCTTCAGGCGCTGCTGGAAGAAGATTGGATGGTGATGATCGACTTGCAGGATGCGTATTTTCATATTCCCATCCTGAAGTCGCACAGGAAGTATCTCCGTTTCACGGTGGACTCGCGACACTATCAGTTTGCGGTTCTCTCGTTTGGACTTACTACTGCACCTCGAGTCTTCACCAAGGTGATTGCAGTGGTGGCAGCGCATCTCAGGAGGTCGGGGATTCATGTTGTCCCCTATCTGGACGACTGGCTGATCAAAGCGGAGTCGCCGGAGAAGGTGTCGTCATCTGCAGGAGACAACCCAGTTGTTGTACAAGTTGGGGTTTTCGATAAATGTGCCCAAATCTCACCTGGTGCCCTCATAGCGCAACCTGTTTATAGGGGCAGTACTGGACACTACTGGTTTTCGGGCATTCCCTCCACCCCAAAGGATTCTCGACATTCAGGAAATGATTCCTTTGTTTTACACTGGAGTTGTCTTTCCAGACCTGAATGTCCTTCGTCTGCTCGGTCTGTTTGCTTCCTGCATTCTGTTGGTCAACCATGCACGCTGGCACATGAGGGCTCTTCAGTGGTGCCTCCGCAGGCAGTGGTATCAGCACAAAGGAGATCTCAGTGAGTCGATCAGGATCTCCAGAGAAGCTGCGGCGGATCTGTCTTGGTGGGGCGTGGAAGACAATCTGTCCCAAGGAAAGTCCTTTCATCTGCCTCCATCAGTGGCCACAGTGATAACGGATGCATCCATTCTAGGGTTGGGTGCTCATCTGGGGGATCTGGAGATCGAGGGTCTTCGGTCTCCAGAAGAAAGGTTACTTCATATCAACCTTCTGAAATTGCGGGTGAAATTGGCACTCAAGGCCTTCCTCCCTTCCGTTCGCGGTCAGTCGGTTCATTCCTGACGGACAACACTACAGCGATGTGGTATGTCAACAAACAGGGAGGAGTAGGGTCGCAGTGTATCTGCAGAGAGGCTCTGCGTCTCTGGTCCTGGGTTCAGGACCATCAGATTTGTCTAATGGCAAATCATCTGGCCGGAGTTCTGAACGTGCGTGCAGACAGTCTGTCGGCAGTTCTCGGCAGACCACGAGTGGAGGCTTCATCCAGAGGTGGTTCGTCACATCTTTCGGACGTCGGGAACTCCTCGGGTGGACCTGTTCGCCACTCAAGAGAGCGCTCACTGCCCGTCATTCTGCAGTCTCCAGTATCCGATGCAGGGAGCGTTGGGGGACGCATTTCAGTTGAGTTGGAGTTCTCTACTCCTTTACGCGTTTTCTCCCATACCCTTTATTCCTCGGGTTCTGAGGAAGATTCGCCAAGACCGGGCCGAAGTTATGTTGGTCTCCCCGGATTGGCCAAGAAGGGTGTGGTACACAGATCTTCTCCACCTCTCCTCGTGCCCGCCGCTCCGTCTCCCTCTCAGGGCTGACCACCTCTCTCAGGTGGAGGGGCAGGTTCTACACCCCCACCTCCAGAGCTTACACCTTCATTCCTGGAGATTGAACGGGGCAAACACAATTCTTTTTCTCTCCCACCTGATGTTGTGGATGTTATTCTTTCAGCCAGGCGACTTTCCACCAAGTCAATTTATTCTTATAGGTGGTCCAAATTTGTTTCGTGGTGTGGAGAGAAATCTATTGACCCCTTAATGGCCTGTTTGTCCGATATACTTCAATTTGCTCTTTCTTTGACCCAGCAGGGTTTTGCTGTGGCAACTGTAAAAGGATATTTTACGGCCTTGTCGGCATTCCTTTTTTTGCCGGACCAGCCGTCCTTGTTTAAATCTCCTATTGTGTTACGTTTCATTAAGGGTCTTACCAACAAATTTCCTCCTACTCCTTTTATTGTGCCTCAATGGGACTTAAATCTTGTGTTGACATACTTGATGGGTTCACCATTTGAAACTTTGCACACGTGTCCCATGAGACTTCTGTCTTTTAAGACTGTTTTTCTTGTAGCAATTACCTCGGCAAGGAGGGTAAGTGAGCTTCAAGCTCTTAGTTCGAAACCCCCATTCTTGACCATTCATGCTGAAAGAATGGTACTCAGGACCAGGGCTACTTTTCTGCCTAAGGTGGTAACTCCTTTATATCTGGGCCAGTCCATTACCCTCCCTACCTTCTTTCCTCCCCCTCACCCTTCCAAGGAGGAGGAGCGGCTTCACCGTCTAGACCCTAAGAGAGCGGTGAGCTTCTACCTTGATAGGACTAAGGACTATCGTGTGGACAACCAGCTTTTTGTTGGATTTGCTGGCTGTAAGAAAGGAAGAGCGGTGCACAAGCGCACACTTTCAAGATGGATTATTTTATGCATTAAGATCTGCTACGCCCTGGCTGGTAAGGAACCTCCAGAGGGTATAAGAGCTCACTCTACTAGAGCAAAGTCTTCTACATCTGCTTTATCTAGGGGTGTTCCTGTAGAGGATGTTTGCAGGGCGGCAATTTGGGCTTCCCTCCACACTTTCGCCAAGCATCACTGCTTATATTCCGAAGTGAGGAGGGACGGCCACTTTGCGCGTTCAGTCCTCCAAGATTTCCTGGTATGAAAGAGTGGACACCCTCCTCCGGGAGTGGGGACTGCTGTGGGATTCTATTCACAAGGTGAGGAATCCACTGGCAGATGTATCCATCAGAAGAACAAGTTACTTACCTTCGGTAACGCTTTTTCTGGTGGATACAGTATCTGCCTGTGGATTCCTCACATGCCCACCCGCCTCCCCGTTGTCCACTCTTCTATATCTAGTAAGTGTATATGTTATATTTATAACTTTCAATGGAAGTGTTTAATTGTTCTTGCTTATTGCATTGATTTCACACTGTGTGTTGGTCTGAAGGTTATGTACCGTGTATACTTTTCCTATTTCTGTCGGTCTGTCCGTGTGCCTCGGGGGCACGGAAAAAAGGGCGGAACTGACGTCATCGCGCCGACGAGGTCCTGTTATGGATCCAGTGACGTCAGCGGGGTCGCGAGCGGAGTCCTACCCTCTGTGACGTCGTCCATGACCTCGCTGGTGTGGAGAGCTACAAAAGTTTCTGATTGGCTGCTGCGCAGGGGATATTCACAAGGTGAGGAATCCACAGGCAGATACTGTATCCACCAGAAAAAGCGTTACCGAAGGTAAGTAACTTGTTCTGTATTTCCAAACGATTGCATTCTCAGTACCAGTACTGTAATCCAAACAAAGTGCATATACAATTACAATTCAAACTGTTTACAAACTACATTACTACTGTAAAGTATTTATTGCTTACCTGTGCCAGGCTTCCTTGGTTCTAGAAAATAAAATAAATAAAATCATATTCTTATACAAAAACAATTGGTCTGGAGTTCAGTCTGAGTGCGTGAATTCATTTGATGACTGAGTGTGTACAACAAATGCTTAACACTTTACTCTGATAAAGCCTTACTGCTCGACCACACTACCACAAATAGAGAGTAAGGTGGTATCTAACTTTACCTCTGCCTACCTTTGGGGTTCCACTGGACTCTGTGCACATGTAACCTCATTTTGGTATTGTATATACAGAGTCAGCTTTTTACACCCATTTGCTACTACCCTAAACGCCCCTAAATTCAGTATTTAGGGATCCAACTGATACCACGAACTCTAATTCGCCTACTGGGAACCAAATGAAGGACAAAGATGAGACAAAGCTGTGAGAACTGTAGTCCTGCTCCGAAATTAATGCCTAATCCTGCCTGGCTGCTTGCACCGCAACAATCACAAAGACTGACTCGTCCATAAGCTGAACAGCCTCCCCAAACCCTTGAAGGACTGTTATATTTAACAACCAAGCAGAATCTTCCTTGGGGTGGAGGAACCACCTCCCTGCCTCTGCAGGCACCAATTGCATCGACCCGGTACATTGTGTTTCTGGCCATCGGGCACACAGAGAGCAACTCGCCAGAAGAGGTTGTGGAGAGTCCAGGAGCTTAGCCCCTTCGCTCTCACCAAGTCTCGAGCCGCTGACCCCTCCCGGAGCGCCTCTGCACCAATACCCTGGGTACTGGAGCCCTTGCAACTACCAAGGCTTAATGTGTATCTAGTCCGGAAACCAGCAATGCCATCACCGACCTGCCATTACGGGACTACTAGAGCCACAAGACATTGACATAGAGTGACCCTGCTGTCCTGTTTTCTCTCCTTCTCCAGGTCGTCAAAACCAAGTGAGAGCCTCTATTTACAGCAAACTGCCGAAAACACCCCTGAACCTGCTTGGCAGTCACCCCACTCTTGTTCACGTAAAGCAGCTGTCTCATTGTGCTCCAGAGACTTTCAAGAGCCCCCCCGCACCCCTGCTGGACTTGTGCCCCAAATCTCCCCTTCAGCCTCTTTTTCAGGTACTTTTGCCATTAACATTACTGTGTAGTGCTCGAGGCTTCCAATGCGACCAGCACCTCTGCACCCAAACTCACCAGGGCAGGTAAAACCGAACTCCTGGGTGTTTCTTGGTCATTGACCCCTAAGCACCTTAAGTCCCAAAAGGCACCCTCAAGAACCACTCTCAAGTATATGTATGTAGTGTATGTTTGTCTCTTAGGATAGCATTATCTGAAAGAAACTATTAGTTATAGATTCCTTACCTTAGAATTACCCCAGGCGTCAGACTGGATCCGGATTTTTTTTTTCTCCGTAGCAGTACCCCTGCGCCTCGGTAGGTGGCGTCAGTCGACTCCACGTTTGTCTTCGGTGTCGTGATCGCCAGGATGACATCGCCCCTGTGCGCTGACGGCAGTTCTTTCTTTTTTTTCACCAGCTTGCGCAGACCCGGAGAGAGCGGTACCCATAGTCACTTTTTCGAATTTTTGTCAACCTATTTTCGAGTCGTTAGACTCCTGGTGCACATAGGAATGTCCCATCGTCGCACCGGCTTCAAACCTTGTGACTCCTGTCACAAGTTGATGTCGGTTACGGACAAACAGCTTGTGTGCCTCTGGTGTCTGGAGCGCAATTACGACCCAAACTCGTGCTTCGACTTTCAGGCCATGAACCCAAAGCATTTGCGGGAGCAGTCCCGAAAGCTTCTGGAGGCCCGGAAGTCAGCTCCGTGCCGCTCGAGGTCCCGGTCGAGAGGGAGGTCACGGGACTGGTCGCGGAGTCACCACTAATATTCCTCCTGAGAATGTTCGTCGAAGCACAAGAAGAAGGCCATGAAGCACCTACGCTCTTCGCCTTCTCCCCATCTGTTGGCCAACGCAACGTGGGATACGAAAGGTTGTCGTTTTTCGGCTTCGCCCGCAGAGCCTGTTGGGTCGGCACCGAACTTCACTCCCTTCCTGTGAACTGGAGTGACCCCAGCCCAACTTCGTACATTTACGAAGCCCTCCACTCCATCTTTGGGCAGCCTGACTCCGCCGGTGCACGTTTGGGCCCCATGGACTCGGCTGGGGGTTCCAGGCCTTTGATACCGGCGGTGCCGTTCGACCTTATGACACCTCCTCCGTCACTAACTCCATTGACGACGGCCCTGCACCCTTCGATGCTGGTTGTGTCCCCAGCCAACGTCGACCCCGGCCTTCCCCTCAGCTTGGACACGGAGCCAGAATGGCATCGACCGGTACTTTTGTACCACTATTCTATCCTGGCGTTCCTTATTGCCGTGAGTGGAAGCCAGTTGAGGGTGAGGAGGACTGGGCGGGGTCTGCTGACCCTCGTGCAGACTAGCTTGAAGAGCCGGACTGGAGAGAGGAACTGGGTGAGGCCAGTGGTCTAGATACATCCCCAGAGCATGGCATGCTCTCTCCCCCTACCGTGGCTACGGAGGAGGAAGCCTCCTACGCTGTGGTGTTGCGTAGGGCAGGTGAGGCCTTGGGGCTTCAGCTTCCTACGGTGGCAGTCAGGACCAACCTCCTGACTGAGGTGCTTCAACCAGAAGCAGCTGTCTCTTCGGAGCCCCTGCTGCGTTCAGTGAGGCCCTCACAGACATCCTTCTGGGCACTTAATCCAAGCCCAGCACAGGAGCTCCTGTGGACAGGATGATTGCCTGACGCCACCGCCCAGCCCAGGTGACCCGCTTTTCCTCTCCCAACACCTGACCCAGAGAGCTTGGTAGTCCAAGCCTTGTCTTCCAAGGGATAATTCCCTACTAAGCTCCCCCAGATAGGGATTCCAAGAAGCTGGATCATCTTGTGAAGATGTTTCCTTCCGCCAGCTTAGCATTGCAGTTTGTGAATACTGCATGCTATTATACCCATGCAGAGTGGGATTCGGTTGCGCAAGTGCTGCGAGTGTGCCCTTAGGAGGCCTATGCCGTTTTCACCCGCCCAGTGGCAGAGGGTCAAGACGCAGCTAAATTCACCACCAGATGTGGGCTGGATACTGCCGACTCACTGGACAGAACGGTTTCAACGTCAATAGCCCTATTGTGCTACGCCTGGTTGATGACGACTGATTTTTCTGGGGATGTCCAATCTACCTTACTGGACATGCCATTGATGGCGTCGCGTTTTGGGTGCCAAGGCAGACTGGGCGCTCGAGCGCCTCAAGGTTTCTAGGGCTACAACCAGAACCTTGGGCCTTGTAGCAACCTTTCACCCCACGCAGTCTGTCTTTTGCCACTTTTGTGGCTACGGAAGGGGTGCCCCACCACGTTCGACCCAGTCTAGCCACCGGTTCATGCAAGCTGTCCAGTCTGTGCGTCGCCACGGATGTGGGACCCAGGGACGCTGGTCTGGGGGCTTGCGGGCGGGCCAGTCCACCCATAACCCCCCTGTAGAAGCCTCCCAAACCCTCCTAGTCCAACCTTTCAGGAACACCAGAGGCCAGTGGGAGGCAGGATTTGCCATCATATCCCCCATTTTCAAAACATCATGTCGGACAGATGGGTCTTGCAAATAGTCAAGGGGATACTCCCTCCCCTTCGAGACTACACTACCTCCACGCCACCATCCTTCCATCGCATGTCGGAGGATCACTTGGCCTTCTCCGTCATGAAGTTGCAGCTCTCTTGACCAAGGGAGCTATTGAAGGGTCCCTGTGCCAGAAGTAGGTCGTGGTTGCTACTCCCACTACTTTCTGGTACCCAACAAGGACAAAGGACTGTGTCCTATCTAAGATCTCAGGGCTCTCAACCGCTTCCTCCGGAAGGAGAAGTTAAAGATGCTAACGTTGGCTTAGGTCCTGTCTGCCCTCGACCCCCGTAGACTGGATGGTGGTGTTGGACTTGCTGGACGCCTATTTCCATATCCCCGTCCTGCCAGC
Source organism: Lissotriton helveticus (assembly GCF_964261635.1). Classification (NCBI taxonomy): domain Eukaryota; kingdom Metazoa; phylum Chordata; class Amphibia; order Caudata; family Salamandridae; genus Lissotriton; species Lissotriton helveticus. The sequence continues at coordinate 1,397,213,527 of NC_136067.1, forward strand.
CCACAAGCGTTACCTAAGGTTCACTTTAGGCCACGAGCATTTTCAGTTTACTGTACTCCCCTTTGGCCGTACCAGCGCCCCTGGGGTGTTTACGAAAGTGATGGCGGTGTCACAGCTCATCTGCGCAGATCAGGGATCCCAGTCTTCCCCTATCTCGACGACTGGCTGTTGAAGGCATGCTCGCCCCAGGCTTTCGTCTTCCACCTCCAGACTACAGCAGACCTCATGCTCTCGCTGGGGTTCACTATCAACGTGCCGAAGTCATACCTCACTCCCTCTCAGAAGCTCCTTTTCATGGGTGCAGTTCTGGATACAGCGCAGTTTTGGGCTTATCCTCCCAAGCAGCGAGTCCCACGCGTGTGGGCTGGCAGGACGGGGATATAGAAATAGGCGTCCTGTCTGCCCTCGACCCCCGTAGACTGGATGGTGGTGTTGGACTTGCAGTTTCGGGCTTATCCTCCCGAGCAGCGAGTCCCACGCGTGTGGGATACAGCTCAGTTTCGGGCTTATCCTCCCGAGCAGCAAGTCCCACGCGTGTGGGATGGCGATGGCGGTGGTCATTTGCCATCATCGCCCCCATTTTCAAAACATCATGTCGGACAGATGGGTCTTGCAAATAGTCAAGGGGATACTCCCTCCCCTTCGAGACTACACTAGCTCCACGCCACCATCCTTCCATCGCATGTCGGAGGATCACTTGGCCTTCTCCTTCATGAAGTTGCAGCTCTCTTGACCAAGGGAGCTATTGAAAGGGTCCCTGTGCCAGAAGTAGGTCGTGGTTGCTACTCCCACTACTTTCTAGTACCCAACAAGGACAAAGGCCTGTGTCCTATCTAAGACCTCAGGGCCCTCAACCGCTTCCTCCGGAAGGAGAAGTTAAAGATGTTCACGTTGGCTTAGGTCCTGTCTGCCCTCGACCCCCGTAGACTGGATGGTGGTGTTGGACTTGCAGGACGCCTATTTCCATATCCCCGTCCTGCCAGCCCACACGCGTTACCTAAGGTTCACTTTAGGCCACGAGCATTTTCAGTTTACTGTACTCCCCTTTGGCCGTACCAGCATTCACGAAAGTGATGGCGGTGGTCACAGCTCATCTGCGCAGATCAGGGATCCCAGTCTTTCCCTATCTCGACGACTGGCTGTTGAAGGCATGCTCGCCCCAGGCTTTCGTCTTCCACCTCCACACTACAGCAAACCTCATGCACTCGCTGGGGACTATCAACGTGCCGAAGTCATACCTGACTCCCTCTCAGAAGCTCCTTTTCATGGGTGCAGTTCTGGATACAGCGCAGTTTCGGGCTTATCCTCCCGAGCAGCGAGTCCTGGATTTTCAGGCTATGATACCGATGTTTCACCCTCTATCCCGGATTTCGGTGAGATTTACACTGACGCTGCTGGGCCTCATGGCCTACTGCATCCTGCTGTTGGATCATGCCAGGTGACCTATGCGGGCTTTTCGGTGGGACCTGAAGTTCCAGTGGACTCAGCAACGGGTCAATCTTTCCAATGCTGTCCAGATCTCGGAGGGGACTGCATGCCAATTGCAGTGGTGGCTCAAGAACCAGGATTGGTTCAGCGGCAGATCCCTCTCCCTTCCCCAACCAGAGTTGACAGTAGTGAAAGACGCGTCACTCCTGGGATGGGGCGGTCACCTGGGAGATGCGGAGATCAAAGGTCTCTGGGGAAGTCTGGTCTCCACATCAATCTTTTGGAGCTCTGGGTGATCCGTCATGCACTGTAGGCATTCCTTCCTTCTGTCAACGGAAGATTAGTGCAGGTGTCCACAGATAAGACTACCGCCATGTGGTACTGCAACAAACAGGCCTGGGTGGGATCGCGGGTCCTATGTCAAGAGGCTCTTCGCCTTTGGATATGGCTGGAACATTAGGGCATATCCCTCGTGGTTCAACACCTGGCAGGTTCTCTGAACGCCAGAGCAGACAAACTCAGCCGTCTGTGCATGATGGATCACAAATGGCGTCTTCACTCGGAAGTGGTGCATGGTCTCTTTCAGCAGTGTGGAGAGCCTTGGTTAGATCTGTTTGCCACCGAAGAGAACGTGCAGTGTCAGCAGTTCTGCGCATTGGAATTCCAAAGGAGGCACTCGGCGACGCTTTTCGTCGCAACTGGAATTGCGGCCTCCTGTACGCCTTTCCTCTTGTACCTCTAATGCCCAGAGGGCTGAAGCTCAAGCGAGGCCGGTCCCAAATTATTCTTGTTGCTCCGGACTGGATACGAAGAGTCTGGTACCCCAAGTTCTTGAGCATGGCCATCAATCCTCCAATCAGACTACCTCTTCAGGAGGATCTTCTGTCGCAGCAGCATGAGACGGTCCTCCACCCAAACACCTCCTTGCATGGAGATTGAGTGGCGACAGTTGACAGCTATTGAACTTCCTCCCGAAGTCTGTAACGTCATCTTGGCAGCCAGGCGTCCTTCCACTAAAACGGTATACGCCTGTAGATGGAACAAGTTTGTGACATGGTGCACAGCAAAGGATGTGGATCCCCTCTCTAGCCCTCTTTCTGAGGTCCTCTTGTTCATCCTTTCTTTAGCCCAGCAGGTCTCTGCCTTGGGCACTCTTAAAGGCTACCTCTCGGCCAAATCTGCCTTTCTTTGCCTTCCTGACCAGCCTTTTCGTTTCAAGTCTCCTATTGTAAACAGATTCCTAAAGGGCATTACTCATCTCTTTCCCCCTTCTCCTTTTGTAATGCCCCAATGGGACTTCAATCTTGTCCTTACTTACCTTGTGTTCCCTTTGAGCCACTACATAGCTGTCCCCTTCAACTTCTTACTTTGAAGACTCCCTTCCTGCTCGCCATCACCTCTGCTCTCAGGGAGAGTGAGCTTTATGCTCTATCGTCAAAGCCTCCCTTTCTTGCAGTCCATCCGGACAAAGTGGTCCTTCACACTAGACCCTCTTTTCTACCCAAAGTGGTTACCTCTTTCCACATAGGTCAGACCATCACTTTTCCCACCTTTTTCCCGCCTCCGCACCTTTCCAAAAAGGAGGACAGACTCCACCGTCTGGAACCAAAGCATGTGCTGCCCTTCTACCCTGACCTCACTAAATATTTCCGGGTGGACGATCAACTCTTTGTGGGTTATGTGGGCGCCAAGAAAGGTCTGCCCGTACAAAATAGCACTGTCTCTCGATGGATTGTCCTATGCATTAAAATCTGATATTCATTGGTGAAAAAGGAACCTCCAGTGGGACTGTGCGCCCATTCTACCAGTGAGGTAGCCTCTACTGCTTTGGGACGTGGAGTTCTGCACATTGATATCTGCCAGGCAGCCACGTGGGCATCCTTGCACACGTTCACCACACATTATTCCCTGGACAGCCAAGTCTGTAGAGACTGCTTTTTTGGCCGTTCTGTACTCTAGGACTTTCTGGTGTTAAAATAGTTTGCAGACCCATTTCCTGGGTTGGTATTGCTGGGGTGTCTATTCTAAGGTAAAGAATCTATAACTAATGGTCTCTTTCATATGAATACCTTACTCACCTTCAGTAACGATGGATCTGTAAGAGCCGTACATTAGTTAAAGATTCCTTACCGCTCCACCCATCCTCCCCGTTCTGCGAACTGACTGCTAGGGATAGTGACTCCGTTCCAGGGCCCTAGTTATGTGCACCAGTCGTCAGTGTCTTCCATGGCTCTGTGCTTCTGGAGTGGAAAGTCGTGTCAGAACAGACATCAGCGCGCAGTGGTGGCATCTAAGTAGACATCGCAACGTCATTGCGGCGACCATGACTCCAACGACGGACGCAGTGTTGACCGATGCCACCTATCGAGGCGCAGGGGTACTGCTAAGAGAAAAATTCTCTAGATCCAGTCTGGCGCCTGGGGTAATTATAAGATCAGGAATCTATAACTAATGTATGTATCTTACAGATACATCGTTAACGAAGGTAAGTAACTTGTTCATCAGTGAACTAAGAGGCAGGCCAGGAATCATGTGCACCCTATATATGGGTTCGATTCTGGTTATACATGGAGCAAACATTTAGTGTAGTAAATAGAGTTTTTTGTACAGCAGAAATAATGAACTTGTATATTTGAAGGTGCTTTCTTAAGCGATAATAAAGAAAAATGCGGCTCCGTAATACAAACTATTTGCCTAGGGTAACCAGTTCACGGGTCAAGTACATTACAGTTTGGTCAAGTAGATTATTAAAGTTACTAGACCTGCAGGTATAGTAACATTTGAATGATTTCTCGAGCCCCGCTTAACACTTCCCTCTGATAAAGCCTTGCTGCTCGCCCACACTTCCACAATTAGACAGCAAGGTAATATCTATTTTAACCTATGTAAGTCTTTGGGGATCCACTGGACTTGCATACTGTACCTTACTTTGAATATATATATATTAATATATTTTATATATATATATACATATATATATATATATCTCCTACATCCTACCTACCTGGCTACCAAGGGAACTACACACCCCTGAAAAACCAATTTGTCAACAGACTTTTTGCCCTTTGTCTCAAGTGTCAGCCTGTCGGGCTAAACAATACAGCAGCCCCTCTCCCAAATGCTTCCCATTTACTTTACTAAGGTGGCTTCCCATTTGAAGCTCGCCTTTGGGGTTAATAGCCATGTTGTTTCCTGCTGAGGCAACGAGTTAAATTAATTTCGACCTGGGCATCAAGTTGGGCTTAATGTACCGGGCTGTTTCATACCTTACATTATCAATTTAAGAAGTCCCAGTAAAAAGTTAGCAAAGTTGAGGTGTCCACTTGCAATTCTGCACTCGCCAATGGGGCTACTAGCCCTTTCTGCAATAAGAACAACAATTGCAGGTTTTTACTGTTGAAACATGTAAAAGTACATTTTAAACTTTTTATTATACAACACCCTGGTTTAGGGCTCGCTAGGCCTGCACTAAAGTGTGTGTTACATATATTAAAAAAAGTTAGCAGTTTATAAGAGCTCTTCCTCTGCAGTAGTAGAACCCAAGCCATGTTCAACTTTCACACCCAGGATGGCACAACCAGTGCCTGGGTGAAGCCAGTGGTCTGGACTCTCTAACACAGGCCCTGGGTACCATATTCTAGGGTCTTAAAAGCAAATGAGCTAATACCAATTAAGTATAAGTGTGAGAAAGTGCCCTATTTCTGCATGGTTGCCCCCACTTTTTGCTGAATTGCTGATGTACTTTGACTGAGTGTGCCCTCGGCTCCTGCTAATTAGGTACCCAGGTCCTGTACCCTGACACTCACACACTGCCTTTGCAGGCTGCGTGTCTTGGTGCAGGACAAAGTGAAGCGTCGACATGGCACACATCCCTGTGTGCCCTGGCATAGATCATTCACCCCTCTAGCTAGGTGCACTATATCAGTGGTGAGGGTACAGTTGAATGAGCCCTGTACCCCTACAGTGTCTACGTCCATTCTTAGAAATTGTAAGTGCTGTGCTGCCATTAAGATTATATGGTGCTGGGAGTTTGTCATTACGAACACCACAGCACCATAATGGCTATACTGAAAACTGAGAAGTTTGGTATCAAACTTCTCAGCACATTAAACCCACACTCATGCCATTGTGGGATTTAATGATAAATGCACACAGAGGGCATCTTAGAGATGCCCCCTGAAATCTAACCTACCACTAGTATCTAGACTGAGTGGCTGCTTTCAGCTGCCACCACCAGACATGTTTCTGGACCCCTGGGTCAAGAGCCTGCTGCTCTCTGGGACCTGAAACAATGCACATCCTGGGACGAGATGCCAAGTCTCCTCCCCCATGATGGGCAGTGTTCATGAAAGGGTAGCTTCAAAGGCTTGCCGCCTTTGTGAGCTTCCCCAGGCCATTTGCTGCTCTCAGCAACCGGTGGGAAAAACAAGTGAGGAAGAGAGGTGTGCCCACCTCTGCCAACTCCACCCCTCGTGTGGGGGAGGCAAGGTGAAGCACAACTCTCAGTCCACGCCATTTTGCAGATGGGGAGACTAAGCCAACCAGGGACAGGCTCATGCCCACCTGCCACTGGAGGGTGGCATAATAGGGGGTGTTCCCACCCCAGGGATGGAACCCATTGGCCTCTACCCTTTACCTACCTGTAACACCCATAAATTTAGTATTTAGGGGCACCCCTGACCCTTGCTTCCTCAAAAAAGTAGAAACTAAAAGAAGGACCGAACAGCTGTGCAGTAGCTAACAAGAGGAAGACACCCACTGACTTGGCCCCAGCCCTACCTGTCTCCACCTCGAACCTGCTCCTGCGAAATACTGGTGTGTCCTGCAGCCAGCAACCTTGAAAACCCCAGAGGACCTGCCTGCCTTCAACTACAAAGACTTTGTCTCCTGTGAATCCCTGATTTGTTCATTTGCAACTTATGGCCTTGGCCGGAAACCGCGAATTCGCACCACTCTGCACCCGCCGTCCACGGCACGAGCTAGAGTGGGCAAACACCACAAGGAGGTCACCCCGGCGATCCTGACCCGAGAACTGGCGACGCCTGACCTGCCTTAAGCCTCCAGCCTTCGTCCCCAAACCTGTAGTGACTTTGAAAACCTGAGGTTCCCCATTGAAAAGAACACGGCACTCAACGTCGAACGAGCCCCCGCCGCCCTAGTGCCGCTGAGGGTGCACCTTTGGTGCTGCTTTCTTACCCCATTTGCCCTGAGCTAAAGTCCAGTAGCTTAGCTCCCTCAACCGAGTGGCCCGCTTGCCAGCAGCCACCAACCGGAGGCCCCCTATCCCCCTTTGGATAACATTGGTCCTCAGCACTCTGCACCCGGCTGCCATAGTGCCGCTAAGGGTGTAACTAGAGTGCGTCCTTGACCCTGGGGGACCCCTGAGTCTGACCCCAGAACCTCAACTCCCACTACCAAATACATACCTCAAAACCAATAACACTATTTTCCTCCATAGGATAACATTGACTGTTTTTCTGTGAAACGTGTGGAGTTTGAGAAACTAAAGAAATTCTTTAAAATTGCATAATCTAACAAAAACGATTTTCCTTGCCTGTTTTCTGGAAATGTCCCAGAGTAGTATCTAGGTATACTACTCCGTGTAAGCCTAGTAATCTAAAAAGTTACTTACCTGCTATTTGAATAAAAATCCTATTCTAGACGATGTAATGCATTTACTAAGTATTGCATTTCTCTGCATCCATACTGTAAATCAAACGAAAGTGCATATACAATTATCATTCAAACTGTATTCCAATTGCATAACTACTGTAAAGTATTTATTGCTTATCCAGTATTGGGGTATCTTTCATAGATTCACATTCCTGAATCATTCCCCGTTGCGGGAGTCCCACGGTAAATTACAAAAGTAGTGCCAAAGGTAAATAGTAGTAGGCCCAAAGAAAAAGGCCTGAAGCCTAAATCTTCGTAGCCTATCTACCTCATTATGGTAAAAGAACCAAAAGCCAGCTCCAACCAATCAGTTAACCGCACCCTCTAGAACGCTCTCAGCTGAACCAGTTCTCCTCAGATTTTCACCGCACGTCTCCCTGAGTGCCACTCAGTTTTCTTCACTTCAACTCCATGATGTCTGACAAAAAAGCTTTATTCAAGCCCTGCAGAACGTGAGAAGAAGAGGGTCCATGTTGATGACCAACATAAGGACTGCATTTACTGCCTCTATTCTAAACATGAGGCAAAGGATTGCCATACCTTCCCTACTAAGACTCTTGGAGATATAGAGGCAAGAAGGCTGTTGTGGCTCAAATCCTCTCCGGCTGAGGAAAATGACAGAGCCTCAACTTCTAGCAAGAGAGCTAGATCCCATGACAGCTCTTCGAGTGAGGGAAGAAAACACCATAAGTCTTCCCACTCTATTTCTGACCCTTCACAGAGGTCTTCTTTTATTTCTTCTGGGTTAACGCGGTCTCCTCTGTCCCCTGCTCTCAAGGAGTCTAAGACGTCTACAAAAACTGTGAGTAAAAGCCTTTCAAAATCTGTTATTTTGGCTCCGTCGTCTATTTCTGTTACTACTTCTGCTCCTTCGTCGATGGTTACAGTCTTGACGAGGTCCATAACTTCTCCTATACTGTCTACGAGAATTACTATTCTTTCCAAGAAGACCGTCGTTGAGGAATCGTCCACGAAGACCTTGTTGACGAAGTCAACATCGACGACGGTACAGTCGACGAAGCCTCCACCGTCGACTAAGGTATTATCGTCGACGAAGCTTAAGTTGTATACTGCCCCGTCGACGTTGACCCCTACAGTTCCATCAACGAGGAACCCATCGACGGAGAGCCCGTCGAAGACCATCCCGTCGACGACGACAGAGATCCCGTCGACGGTGAGCTTACCTGTTCAGTCTACGGCACCAGCTTTGACTGTCGCTCCTACTCGGTCAACACCTGTTTCATCTAGGTGTTTTCAGCTCAAAACCTTTCAGAGACAGGAGTATAGCAAGATTTCCCTGCTTACTCCTTCACATCTCCTAGAAACATATGTGCAGGATGATGATGATGATGATTATGAGGACGAAGAGGATGAGTGACCGTTTGGGATAGCTCACCATCCTTCTGAGCTCCACATCAAGTGTCAAGATGATGATGATGATGATGATGATGAGGAAGATAAGCAGGAACAATATTATCAGGAGGACATTATGGTTCCACACCAGAGAGCTTATCATAGAGAGTCTCTCCAGAGTGAGACGAGCCACCTACCTCCTACTCTCATACAGGATCTGCAAGCTATGCTGGCAGACTACCGACAGAGGTTTTCCCCACAACAGGTTGTTCAAGAAAATCCACCTCTACCTGTGGTGCTTCCTGATCCCTTACCTCAACTTGAGGTTCTTTCTTCAGCGCCACAGCCTCCAGATCCTCCTCAGGGACAAGACACTACGTCCCCTGAAGAGGAAGTTGAAGAGGGCGAGCTTCCAGATGCCCGTAGTACTGATCCTTGGGGACACATAGATTATACCAAAGCCTTCTCCACCGCTTCCTCTACCATCTGATTCACCCCCAGAGGATATTTAGGGATTTCACAATTTAATGCAGTGAGTGGCAGCCAGATTTTAATTGCCTGTCACTGTTGAGCAGACAGAATGCTTCCTACATGACTTTAAGGAAGAGTCCAGGAAGGTCACGAGAGCTCTTCCTATAATTGACTATATCTGGAACGAAGGGTTAAAAATAATGAAGACACCTGCATCTATTCCAGCAGTGCTTCCCCGTATAGAAAAGAAATACCAGGCTCCTGCTAACAGTCCATCTTGTCTTATTGGCCATCCCCGACCAGATTCAGTCATTTCTCAAGCTGCCCAACGGAGATCTGAAAACCCGGCAACACCCATTACTACACCGCCTGACAAGGAAGGCCATCGTCTTGACCTTATAGGCAAAAAATTATCGACCAGGGCAGCAGCCTCCATTAGAGCGGCTAATTCCCTAGCAATAATCGGACGCTATGACCGCCAAATGTGGTCAGATATGGCTGGCCTTATTGAACTTATTCCTGAAGACCGGAGACAGGAAGCAAGAAAAATCTTGTTGGAGGGAGAATGTGCTGCATCTGAAACCATAGATTGCGCACTGGACATTGTTAATACTAATTTTTGCCAACTTGCAGGTGCAGCAGTACTCAGACGTCAGAGTTGGCTTAAAGCCACCACTTTAGGCCTGAAGGCCATACAAAGATTTTAGACATGGCCTATGACGGCGAATCGTTGTTCTGTAAACACATTGATGAAGACGTCCTAGCGATAAAAACTGACACGGATACCGCTAGATCGTTAGGCTCACTGCAATACAAACGAGGTTCTAACAGAGGCGCAAGAGGACGTGGTTTTTCCTCAAGAGGAGAATACCAAAACAAGCAAAACAGGTAGTACCAACCCCAGTATAGACAGACTTACTGCCAGTCATCATACCGGCAATGGTTTCTCTTGTCAGGGTGGTCGAAAACGATCACAAAATGAAGGTCGAGACACCAACAGGAAACCGTGATCTCCACAGGGCGCCAATCACATCAACTCCCATTCCTGTGGGCGCGAACATTTCAGCATTTGTGGACAAGTGGCAAGAAATTATTTCAGATCAATGGGTTCTAGACCTGGTAAACAACGGACATACCCTGGAATTTATCAATAAGCCACCTACTACTCTGCTCAAGGATCCCCCCCTCGTCTTCACTTATTATTCAAAGAAGCCTTAACAATGCTTCTCAAGAACGCAATAGAGAAAGTTCCATCACATCAGAAACAAACCGTTTTTATTCACATTTTTTCCTGATCAAAAAGAAGTCGGAGGAATGGCGACCGATTCTAGACCTTCGCAAACTAAACAAATTCCTCAAAAAACAGTTTCCGGATGGTCACACTTTCAGAGATTCTAGGTTGTCTAAACGAGGGAGACTTTATGGCTTCTCTGGATATGGAAGACGCTTACTTCCACATTACAATCCATCCCAAACATCACAAATATCTTCGCTTCACTGTGGCTGGCACCCATTATCAGTTTAAAGTGCTCCCCATTGGACTAAAATTGGCTCAGAGGATCTTCATGAAGTGCTTGGCACCTGTGGCAGCTTTAAGATCTCAGGGAATCCAAGTATTCTCCTATTTAGACGATTGGCTGATCAAAGGTCCTTCGGAACACGCAGTCACGGTTGCCACAACTATGTCTCTTCATCTCTTCAATTCTCTGGGGCTGACTGTCAACGAGAGCAAATCTCAGTTACGCCCTATGCAAGTCCTTCCATTTCTTGGAGCGCTACTGGACACGGTCTAGTGCAAGGCATTCTTATATCACGAACGGCAAGTACGTCTTCAAAATCTAGCAACTCTAATTTCAAGAAAAAAATCTGTTTGTCCGGATGTTTGCTTCGCTCCTGGGGATGTGCTCTTCCGGAATAAATCTCATCCCCTTAGCAAGACACAGAATGAGAACTCTTCAAGAGGAGCTGCACCTTCAGTGGCAACAAGCCGTGGGTTCCTTCGACGATACCCTCAGTCACACCACGCATGAGAAACACTCTCCATTGGTGGTCGCAGATGACAAACTTAGCAGAAGGTCTCACATTCATTCAGGATAATCCAGATTTTGTCTTGACGACAGATGCCTCCATGGAGGGATGGGGAGGTCATTTCCAAGATTTACAGATACAAGGAAAATGGTCTCAAGTGTACAAGAAACAGCATATCAACAGTCTGGAGTTAGGAGCAATATTTCTGTCCCTACAAGCTTTCCTTCCAAGGATTGCAGGTTCATCAGTGCTGGTTCACACCGACAATACCACCAGCATGTTTTACGTAAACAAGCAAGGAGGGACAAGATCAGCAACTTTGTCAAGAGAATCTCAAGAATTGTGGGAATGGGTCACACTCCACAACATAACCCTGAGAGCCGAACACGTCAGGGGTCTTCACAATACCCTGGCGGACGCGCTCAGCAGGTCCCAATCGAACTGCCACGAGTGGGAACTAGCGCAGGACCAAGTGAACAGAGTATTCCGAACCTGGGGCAAACCAGGACTGGATTTATTTGCAACGAGAGAGAACAAGAAATGCCGATATTACGCCAGCAGGTGCCCTCAACGGGGATCAAGGGGGAATGCCCTGTCCATGCGATGGTCAGGGATGTGCTTACGCTTTTCCCCCAATACCACTAATCCCGAGAGAGATGCGCAAAATGAAGCTGGAGGGTTGCCGTTTCATCCTGATTGCACCCCGGTGGCTATGGCAGTACTGGTTCCAAAAACTTCTGTTACTATCTCAAGAAGAACCGATTCGCCTTCTTCCAACACCCACAATGTTGTCGAGGGACAAAGATCAGGTAGTTCATCCGGACCCTCAGTCTCTACATTTACACGCATGGCTCCTGACTTCTTAGAATTCAAGGATCTTAATATTCCACAAGACTGTTGTGAGATCTTGACACAATCTCGAGCCCAGAGCACTATCAAGACTTATCGTCTAAAATGAAAGCGTTTTTGCTGTTGGTGCGAGGCTAATAATATTCACCCTCTTCGAGCTCCTGTGGAACAAATCCTCCCTTATTTGCTCTCTCTAGTGAGGTCTGGACTTACCTTTTCATCGGTCAAGGTCCATCTAGCCGCACTCTCCAGGTTCAGAAAAGGTGCTAAGCCTCCTTCTCTCTGTTCGTCTTCATTGGTCAAACAATTCATGAAAGGGCTCTTCTGAGCCTTCCCTCCGGTACTCCCGCCACCGCCGGAGTGGGAACTCAACACTGTCCTAACGCAACTAATGAAACACCCATTTGAGCCGATGCACAATGCCGAACTTAAATTCCTCACGTGGAAAGTCTCCTTTCCACGCTCCTTTCCACGCTCTTACGTCCGTGAGATGGGTGCATGAAATTCAAGCCTTCACTATGAAGGAACCCTTTCTACATTTCACTGAGGATTACGTAACCCTCCGTACTAGTCCTACATTCATCCTCAAAGTACCGTCACAGTTTCACTTAAATGAACCGGTAATATTGAGAACTTTCTTTCCGTATCCATCCACTCCAGCGGAAAGAGATTTACATTCTCTCGATATTAAACGCTGTTTAAAATTCTACCTACAAAAACAAAAGACATCAGAAGATCCGACCAACTGTTCGTGGCTTGTGGCCAAGCAAACGCTTGGAAATGCAGTCATGAAGGCCACAATTGCCAGATGGCTGGCATCTACAATCCATTTCTGCCGTGACAAGGCCAACAGGCCGTTGCTGAGGAAATCCAAGGCCCACTCTACAAGAACTGTGGCAGCGTCTAGAGCTTTGTTTGCTGGAGTGACTCTAGAAAATATCTGTTATGCTGCGACATGGAAGAATGTCCACACGTTCACGAAGCATTACTGTCTTCAATCTGCACATCAGGATGATGCAGCGGTTGGACAGGCTGTCCTACGCCATCTTTTTCTTTGAGGTCAGATTCAGGGACCCTTTTGTCTTTTAAATGCTATTTTATGGCTGTCATGTCTCATGTTACAGACAATTTATGCGTTTACAGAAATGTTTCTTATATATTTATTTACATAGTTATAAATAGATATCTAAAAAGTGATATATATATATATATATGCATGTTACATTTCATAATGTATCTGACATGATTTTGAATTCTTTAGGACTGGTTTATTTTAAACTTTCTTAAGTTATGGATGCAGTTTGGGAGTTTACGAGCACTTGTCTCCCACCATCCGCAACCGACTGTATACTTGGTATACTGCTTGCTACTCTGACTCAGGCATGTGAATCTATGAAAGATATCCCAATACTGGATAAGAAAACAAGTTACTTACCTGTAAGAACAATTGTTACTTACCTGTAAACAGGAGGTTCTCCAGTATTGGTGTCTTTCATAGATTCACATGCTTGAATATTCCCCGTTGTCGGAGTGGGAGTCCCACGGTAAATAAAATAGCAATAATATACTAAATATATATATATATAAACATATATACATATATATATATTGTAGCTCCTGCTTGATCCGAAGTACTAGGAATCACTCGAACTACATCAAAGGCTCCAAGCAACAGCCTTTATTCAAAAGGTATGGAAAACATGCTTCGGCAGAATCCTTTTAGCAGTCACACGCCAGCCTGACGCGTTTCGATAATTCTCCTCAGAGGCTTGTGGCGGATGAAATGCACTGCCGCACTTCCCGTTTTTCTCCTCTCATGGCGCACACCTGTTTTGGTACTGCGCTGCGGATTATGGGAATTGTAGTGCCGGTTGAAGGTGCAATGTTCTGCCGGCTTCGTTTCAAGACCCTGAATGGGCCCCCGCCTCCGATGTTTTCCTAAATCCTGTGTGATGTAGCTCCGAAAATGGGCTGGCAGGATGACAGTCCACACGGCTCCCAAGTTACCAGGATGGTGCATTCCTGACGGCTCGGCCGCCGTTTTAACATTGTAGCTCCTGCTTGATCCGAAGTACTAGGAATCACTCGAACTACATCAAAGGCTCCAAGCAACAGCCTTTATTCAAAAGGTATGGAAAACATGCTTCGGCAGAATCCTTTTAGCAGTCACACGCCAGCCTGACGCGTTTCGATAATTCTCCTCAGAGGCTTGTGGCGGATGAAATGCACTGCCGCACTTCCCGTTTTTCTCCTCTCATGGCGCACACCTGTTTTGGTACTGCGCTGCGGATTATGGGAATTGTAGTGCCGGTTGAAGGTGCAATGTTCTGCCGGCTTCGTTTCAAGACCCTGAATGGGCCCCCGCCTCCGATGTTTTCCTAAATCCTGTGTGATGTAGCTCCGAAAATGGGCTGGCAGGATGACAGTCCACACGGCTCCCAAGTTACCAGGATGGTGCATTCCTGACGGCTCGGCCGCCGTTTTAACATTGTAGCTCCTGCTTGATCCGAAGTACTAGGAATCACTCGAACTACATCAAAGGCTCCAAGCAACAGCCTTTATTCAAAAGGTATGGAAAACATGCTTCGGCAGAATCCTTTTAGCAGTCACACGCCAGCCTGACGCGTTTCGATAATTCTCCTCAGAGGCTTGTGGCGGATGAAATGCACTGCCGCACTTCCCGTTTTTCTCCTCTCATGGCGCACACCTGTTTTGGTACTGCGCTGCGGATTATGGGAATTGTAGTGCCGGTTGAAGGTGCAATGTTCTGCCGGCTTCGTTTCAAGACCCTGAATGGGCCCCCGCCTCCGATGTTTTCCTAAATCCTGTGTGATGTAGCTCCGAACATGGGCTGGCAGGATGACAGTCCACACGGCTCCCAAGTTACCAGGATGGTGCATTCCTGACGGCTCGGCCGCCGTTTTAACATTGTAGCTCCTGCTTGATCCGAAGTACTAGGAATCACTCGAACTACATCAAAGGCTCCAAGCAACAGCCTTTATTCAAAAGGTATGGAAAACATGCTTCGGCAGAATCCTTTTAGCAGTCACACGCCAGCCTGACGCGTTTCGATAATTCTCCTCAGAGGCTTGTGGCGGATGAAATGCACTGCCGCACTTCCCGTTTTTCTCCTCTCATGGCGCACACCTGTTTTGGTACTGCGCTGCGGATTATGGGAATTGTAGTGCCGGTTGAAGGTGCAATGTTCTGCCGGCTTCGTTTCAAGACCCTGAATGGGCCCCCGCCTCCGATGTTTTCCTAAATCCTGTGTGATGTAGCTCCGAACATGGGCTGGCAGGATGACAGTCCACACGGCTCCCAAGTTACCAGGATGGTGCATTCCTGACGGCTCGGCCGCCGTTTTAACATTGTAGCTCCTGCTTGATCCGAAGTACTAGGAATCACTCGAACTACATCAAAGGCTCCAAGCAACAGCCTTTATTCAAAAGGTATGGAAAACATGCTTCGGCAGAATCCTTTTAGCAGTCACACGCCAGCCTGACGCGTTTCGATAATTCTCCTCAGAGGCTTGTGGCGGATGAAATGCACTGCCGCACTTCCCGTTTTTCTCCTCTCATGGCGCACACCTGTTTTGGTACTGCGCTGCGGATTATGGGAATTGTAGTGCCGGTTGAAGGTGCAATGTTCTGCCGGCTTCGTTTCAAGACCCTGAATGGGCCCCCGCCTCCGATGTTTTCCTAAATCCTGTGTGATGTAGCTCCGAAAATGGGCTGGCAGGATGACAGTCCACACGGCTCCCAAGTTACCAGGATGGTGCATTCCTGACGGCTCGGCCGCCGTTTTAACATTGTAGCTCCTGCTTGATCCGAAGTACTAGGAATCACTCGAACTACATCAAAGGCTCCAAGCAACAGCCTTTATTCAAAAGGTATGGAAAACATGCGTCGGCAGAATCCTTTTAGCAGTCACACGCCAGCCTGACGCGTTTCGATAATTCTCCTCAGAGGCTTGTGGCGGATGAAATGCACTGCCGCACTTCCCGTTTTTCTCCTCTCATGGCGCACACCTGTTTTGGTACTGCGCTGTGGAATATGGGAATTGTAGTGCCGGTTGAAGGTGCAATGTTCTGCCGGCTTCGTTTCAAGACCCTGAATGGGCCCCCGCCTCCGATGTTTTCCTAAATCCTGTGTGATGTAGCTCCGAAAATGGGCTGGCAGGATGACAGTCCACACGGCTCCCAAGTTACCAGGATGGTGCATTCCTGACGGCTCGGCCGCCGTTTTAACATTGTAGCTCCTGCTTGATCCGAAGTACTAGGAATCACTCGAACTACATCAAAGGCTCCAAGCAACAGCCTTTATTCAAAAGGTATGGAAAACATGCTTCGGCAGAATCCTTTTAGCAGTCACACGCCAGCCTGACGCGTTTCGATAATTCTCCTCAGAGGCTTGTGGCGGATGAAATGCACTGCCGCACTTCCCGTTTTTCTCCTCTCATGGCGCACACCTGTTTTGGTACTGCGCTGCGGATTATGGGAATTGTAGTGCCGGTTGAAGGTGCAATGTTCTGCCGGCTTCGTTTCAAGACCCTGAATGGGCCCCCGCCTCCGATGTTTTCCTAAATCCTGTGTGATGTAGCTCCGAAAATGGGCTGGCAGGATGACAGTCCACACGGCTCCCAAGTTACCAGGATGGTGCATTCCTGACGGCTCGGCCGCCGTTTTAACATTGTAGCTCCTGCTTGATCCGAAGTACTAGGAATCACTCGAACTACATCAAAGGCTCCAAGCAACAGCCTTTATTCAAAAGGTATGGAAAACATGCTTCGGCAGAATCCTTTTAGCAGTCACACGCCAGCCTGACGCGTTTCGATAATTCTCCTCAGAGGCTTGTGGCGGATGAAATGCACTGCCGCACTTCCCGTTTTTCTCCTCTCATGGCGCACACCTGTTTTGGTACTGCGCTGCGGATTATGGGAATTGTAGTGCCGGTTGAAGGTGCAATGTTCTGCCGGCTTCGTTTCAAGACCCTGAATGGGCCCCCGCCTCCGATGTTTTCCTAAATCCTGTGTGATGTAGCTCCGAAAATGGGCTGGCAGGATGACAGTCCACACGGCTCCCAAGTTACCAGGATGGTGCATTCCTGACGGCTCGGCCGCCGTTTTAACATTGTAGCTCCTGCTTGATCCGAAGTACTAGGAATCACTCGAACTACATCAAAGGCTCCAAGCAACAGCCTTTATTCAAAAGGTATGGAAAACATGCTTCGGCAGAATCCTTTTAGCAGTCACACGCCAGCCTGACGCGTTTCGATAATTCTCCTCAGAGGCTTGTGGCGGATGAAATGCACTGCCGCACTTCCCGTTTTTCTCCTCTCATGGCGCACACCTGTTTTGGTACTGCGCTGCGGATTATGGGAATTGTAGTGCCGGTTGAAGGTGCAATGTTCTGCCGGCTTCGTTTCAAGACCCTGAATGGGCCCCCGCCTCCGATGTTTTCCTAAATCCTGTGTGATGTAGCTCCGAAAATGGGCTGGCAGGATGACAGTCCACACGGCTCCCAAGTTACCAGGATGGTGCATTCCTGACGGCTCGGCCGCCGTTTTAACATTGTAGCTCCTGCTTGATCCGAAGTACTAGGAATCACTCGAACTACATCAAAGGCTCCAAGCAACAGCCTTTATTCAAAAGGTATGGAAAACATGCTTCGGCAGAATCCTTTTAGCAGTCACACGCCAGCCTGACGCGTTTCGATAATTCTCCTCAGAGGCTTGTGGCGGATGAAATGCACTGCCGCACTTCCCGTTTTTCTCCTCTCATGGCGCACACCTGTTTTGGTACTGCGCTGCGGATTATGGGAATTGTAGTGCCGGTTGAAGGTGCAATGTTCTGCCGGCTTCGTTTCAAGACCCTGAATGGGCCCCCGCCTCCGATGTTTTCCTAAATCCTGTGTGATGTAGCTCCGAAAATGGGCTGGCAGGATGACAGTCCACACGGCTCCCAAGTTACCAGGATGGTGCATTCCTGACGGCTCGGCCGCCGTTTTAACATTGTAGCTCCTGCTTGATCCGAAGTACTAGGAATCACTCGAACTACATCAAAGGCTCCAAGCAACAGCCTTTATTCAAAAGGTATGGAAAACATGCTTCGGCAGAATCCTTTTAGCAGTCACACGCCAGCCTGACGCGTTTCGATAATTCTCCTCAGAGGCTTGTGGCGGATGAAATGCACTGCCGCACTTCCCGTTTTTCTCCTCTCATGGCGCACACCTGTTTTGGTACTGCGCTGCGGATTATGGGAATTGTAGTGCCGGTTGAAGGTGCAATGTTCTGCCGGCTTCGTTTCAAGACCCTGAATGGGCCCCCGCCTCCGATGTTTTCCTAAATCCTGTGTGATGTAGCTCCGAAAATGGGCTGGCAGGATGACAGTCCACACGGCTCCCAAGTTACCAGGATGGTGCATTCCTGACGGCTCGGCCGCCGTTTTAACATTGTAGCTCCTGCTTGATCCGAAGTACTAGGAATCACTCGAACTACATCAAAGGCTCCAAGCAACAGCCTTTATTCAAAAGGTATGGAAAACATGCTTCGGCAGAATCCTTTTAGCAGTCACACGCCAGCCTGACGCGTTTCGATAATTCTCCTCAGAGGCTTGTGGCGGATGAAATGCACTGCCGCACTTCCCGTTTTTCTCCTCTCATGGCGCACACCTGTTTTGGTACTGCGCTGCGGATTATGGGAATTGTAGTGCCGGTTGAAGGTGCAATGTTCTGCCGGCTTCGTTTCAAGACCCTGAATGGGCCCCCGCCTCCGATGTTTTCCTAAATCCTGTGTGATGTAGCTCCGAAAATGGGCTGGCAGGATGACAGTCCACACGGCTCCCAAGTTACCAGGATGGTGCATTCCTGACGGCTCGGCCGCCGTTTTAACATTGTAGCTCCTGCTTGATCCGAAGTACTAGGAATCACTCGAACTACATCAAAGGCTCCAAGCAACAGCCTTTATTCAAAAGGTATGGAAAACATGCTTCGGCAGAATCCTTTTAGCAGTCACACGCCAGCCTGACGCGTTTCGATAATTCTCCTCAGAGGCTTGTGGCGGATGAAATGCACTGCCGCACTTCCCGTTTTTCTCCTCTCATGGCGCACACCTGTTTTGGTACTGCGCTGCGGATTATGGGAATTGTAGTGCCGGTTGAAGGTGCAATGTTCTGCCGGCTTCGTTTCAAGACCCTGAATGGGCCCCCGCCTCCGATGTTTTCCTAAATCCTGTGTGATGTAGCTCCGAAAATGGGCTGGCAGGATGACAGTCCACACGGCTCCCAAGTTACCAGGATGGTGCATTCCTGACGGCTCGGCCGCCGTTTTAACATTGTAGCTCCTGCTTGATCCGAAGTACTAGGAATCACTCGAACTACATCAAAGGCTCCAAGCAACAGCCTTTATTCAAAAGGTATGGAAAACATGCTTCGGCAGAATCCTTTTAGCAGTCACACGCCAGCCTGACGCGTTTCGATAATTCTCCTCAGAGGCTTGTGGCGGATGAAATGCACTGCCGCACTTCCCGTTTTTCTCCTCTCATGGCGCACACCTGTTTTGGTACTGCGCTGCGGATTATGGGAATTGTAGTGCCGGTTGAAGGTGCAATGTTCTGCCGGCTTCGTTTCAAGACCCTGAATGGGCCCCCGCCTCCGATGTTTTCCTAAATCCTGTGTGATGTAGCTCCGAAAATGGGCTGGCAGGATGACGGTCCACACGGCTCCCAAGTTACCAGGATGGTGCATTCCTGACGGCTCGGCCGCCGTTTTAACATTGTAGCTCCTGCTTGATCCGAAGTACTAGGAATCACTCGAACTACATCAAAGGCTCCAAGCAACAGCCTTTATTCAAAAGGTATGGAAAACATGCTTCGGCAGAATCCTTTTAGCAGTCACACGCCAGCCTGACGCGTTTCGATAATTCTCCTCAGAGGCTTGTGGCGGATGAAATGCACTGCCGCACTTCCCGTTTTTCTCCTCTCATGGCGCACACCTGTTTTGGTACTGCGCTGCGGATTATGGGAATTGTAGTAGCACGCGAGCAGCTTCCGTTAAAGCCCCTGAAGAGAAGCAGATGGAGCTTCGAAACGCGTCGGGCAGATCCATTACGGAGCGGCGTCTACAAGCGGATCCCCGTCCTCACCTACACATAAATAAAGCTGCTGCTCGCGTGCTACTCACATGGTGGACAACCTTGGAGCGTGAATCTATATGCGGCAGTCCAGCCGCAGAGTATGCACCACCCCGTTAACGTGGGGGTCACGGCAGTGAAGTAGCAGCCGTACATGGAATCGAGGACGGGCCCACTTGTGGAGTCCATACAGGACTTGATTGTGTGCTTTCCGTACTACACTTCCCAGAAGTCTCACTGGAGCCTCCCATCGACGGGCGAGTTATATAATTGGAGAAGTGTAGCGGGTGCGCACACCGCTTCCGTTAAAGCCCCTGAAGAGAAGCAGATGGAGCTTCGAAACGCGTTGGGCAGATCCATTACGGAGCGGCGTCTACAAGCGGATCCCCGTCCTCACCTACACATAAATAAAGCTGCTGCTCGCGTGCTACTCACATGGTGGACAACCTTGGACCGTGAATGTATATATGTTTATATATATATATATTTAGTACATTATTGCTATTTTATTTACCGTGGGACTCCCACTCCGACGACGGGGAATATTCAAGCATGTGAATCTATGAAAGACACCCCAATACTGGAGAAGAACAATTGTTACTTACCTGTAAACAGGTGGTTCTCCAGTATTGGTGTCTTTCATAGATTCACATGCACCCACCCTCCTCCCCGGAGAGTCAGTTCTCTATTATTTGGGATACTTACTTCCCACTTGTGCTAAGGAAAATCTGAGGAGAACTGGCTCTGCTGAGAGTGTTCTAGAGGGAGCTGATTGGTTGGAGCTGACTTTTGGTTTTTACAATAATGAGGTAGATAAACTACTAAGATTTAGGCCTCAGGCCTTTTTCTTTGGGCCTACTACTATTATTTACCTTTGGCACTACTTTTGTAATTTACCGTGGGACACCCGCCTCGGCGACGGGGAATGATTCAGGCATGTGAATCTATGAAAGATACCAATACTGGATAACTGTAGTTACAGGTAAGTAACTTGTTTTCTTATCTGTGCCAGGCGTGCTTTGTTCTAGAAAATAAAATAACTAAAAGAATATTTTTATACAAAAACAATTGGTCTGAAGTTCAGTCTCTGAGTGGGTGAATTCATTTGCTGACTGAGTGTGTACAACAAATGGTTAACACTGTCCTCTGATACTGCTTGACCACACTACCACAGATAGAGAGTGAGGTGCTATCTAACTTTACCTCTGCCTACCTTTGTCGGTTTCACTGGACTCTGTGCACACTATACCTCACTTTAATATAGTATATACAGAGCTAACTTCCTACAATAAGTCAATCAAATTTACAGATTTTAAGGTCGGGGCACTAGCACTGATATTTGGTTAGCAAGCCACAGTGCACTCTGAGTCGAAAAACACCGGCAACAGTCCTAAAGTTTCAGGTCAATAATACATGAAGAGGTATTTCCTTACATGGATACTCTGCCCAGACATATTTCCCCACAAGTTCTGCTATGTAGCTTGGTCTAAATATTTTTATAAAGTGTCTTGGTGGACAGTCCTTATAATTGTAAATTAAGGAAATTAATTAAGGAGGAGTAGCTCACAAGGGCTGAAATTTGGCATTGCTCATATATATCCCATCATGCCTTGTGCCGGCAATTGCTTCAGTTTTTTCCAGCTTGTGTATGAAGGAGAGTGGGTTTCTGTTGCAGTAACTACCCCCCACTTTTTGCCAGATTTCTGATGCACTTTGACTTGATGTGCCCTTGGTCCCTTCCAATCAGGCCTGTGTAATTTCCCAAAACTGTACCTTTGTACCCCCAATTGGCACCTTTCTGGCCACATGTAAGTCCCTTGTAAAAGGTACCATGGGTACCAAGGGCACTGTGACCAGGGAAGGCCTCTATATTTAAGTTGGTCTGTTTTTTCATTTAACCTTCATACTTCAACATTTCTTTTTGTTATTCTGTTAGTGTAGCGTTTTTTTTTTATTTAAAGGACAATAATAGTGTTTAAGTTCCAAATGTCGTTTTCGAAGCTTTGCACTTTCTACAAAGTTTACTGCCAATTTAACAGGCGAATGTGTTTTTCAGCTCTCTTGTCTCAGAGACCCTAAACAGCTCACTATTTCAACAACTGGCAGAGCATCTTCAGCAACAGAATCTAGAGCACTTACGACAGCAAATTATGGAACAGCCTTCTCAGGTGAGCATAGCCTTTCTTTGGTTTCAACATGGCCATTTTTCCAGTGTAACTATTCCGAATGCACTTTATTTGACTCTTTCTAGTGCCTAGGTTTAAAAGTTTTCCTTTGGGGTCCACAATGAGAAATAACCTTTCCTACCCATCTGATGGATGCAGTTAGTCATGTAATTCCCAGTTCAGTCTGAACAGATTTTCAGTACATACAAGTGCCTGGAAGTGCAGCAAGCTACATGCTTGTCAAGCAATCTGTTATGAACAAAAGAAATAGCAAAAGAAATAGCAAAAGAAAGAGCGTTTGTAAGAAAGTGCCCTCTTTTTGCATGGTTCCCCCCCTTTTGCCAAACTGTTGATGTACTTTGACTGAGTGTGCCCTGGGTTCCTGCCAACCAGGTGCCCAGGGTCTATGTTCTTTTCCTACACTGCATTAAAACAAAACCCAATTGGCACTCTTTGGCCACATGTCATTCCCTTGTAAATGATACCATAGGTACCAAGGGCACTGTGGCTAGGGACGGCCTCAATTGGCTGCAGCACTTATTGTGCCACCCTTGAGGCCCTTTAGTCGCCCCCCCCCCCCCCACACACACACACGCACTGCCATTACAGGGTGCGTGTTTTGGTGCAGAACAAAGTGAAGAGTCGACATGGCACACATCCCTGTGTAAGATTGAAAAGAGGTTGCCACTTGCACACCGTATGGCCTTCATTTTGTCATAATTTCATCATGCTTTGTTTAATCATGTTTAGTCCTTAAAGCGTGCAGCCTCGGTGACACGGCCTGCCCAAATGCCTCGTGTAAATAAACGCATCAAAGTAGGAGCAACATTTCACTCCTTCCGGACCCACAGCTTACTCGATAATGTATTCACCAATGACTCCACGACCGATCCATGTTTAATTGAATTTATTCCATATATTCCAATCGTTCAATTGTCTTCACTAAATTTTATTCCTGTCACATGTGGGGCAGTATATGTATAAAAAAGTTTCTTCTGTAACAGATATGGCTATCCGGGCCTTTATCTGGATCATGGTATATACATAGAACATCCCTCATAGTGGATCTCATTAACCCAATGCATTTCGAGCTGTCAGTAGCTCTTCATCAGAGGTTCACTGGAAACGTTAAAATATTGACATTAGTTAGTGTTTTCAGGCCGCTATATGTTAATCAAACATTAAAGCAAACAATGCATGTCATGCTTGACTCATTAACTGACGTTTTCCCTCTAAATGCGCAACAATACGCCAAAAACATTGTGCCCTGAAAGGCCTCCCGCACCCTTATTCACTCTTCCGTTGTTGAAACATTGCCTGGTGTTCCCATTACTCATTATTCCATAATGCCTCGTCCTCATAAGCCTGCCCTATTCAAAAAGTTATTCGTACCTTCATAGAACAACAACGTGTTCTACTCCATAGGATGTTTGCTTTTCACGCACACCAGTCTTGAATACCATCAAGCTGTTGCACCTATTTTAAACACGAACGCCTAACTCCACCCCTCAACTTTCACCAATCTCGTCACGCAGGCTGCAGCAACAACCTGCTTGACTACTGTTCCCATCAGGAACTATTGAAAACACTTTATCCATCTCTCTTACTTCTAAGCCTCCCACGCCACAATCTTCTATGCCCCGCCCACCCTAAGCTGTACAATTGAACGTCAGTTTCAAAAGATTACTGCATGCAATGTTTTAATGTTAGAACGTGTAGTAAAGTTAGTATGATTGTGTGCTACTAATGTGATGGAATTAGCGCAGCATGCTACTGTTTGGTGCAATGATTTAAACTCTCCATCAAAATTATTGCGACTCCGTTTCCTAGATGACTGAATGTTGCTGCCAGAACACGTGACTCACACCGTATTTTTCAATTAAATGGTTATCCTTGGGTACAACGTGGTTGAAGGGCAGTCATGTTGTGCAAGATTGAAAATGGGTTGCCACGTGCACACCGTATGTCCTCTATTTTGTCATAATTTCATCATGCTTTGTTTAATCATGTTTAGTCCTTGAAGTGTGCAGACTCGGTGACGTGGCCTGCCCAGATGCCTTGTGTATATAAACACATCAGAAAGTTGGAGCAACATTCCACTCCATCCGGACGCACAGCTTACTCGATAATGTATTCACCAAAGTACTCCGCGATTGATCCATGTTTCATTGAATTTATTACATATATTCCAATCGTTCAATTGTCTTCACCAAATTTTATTCCTGTCACATGCGGGCCATGTCTACAGCCCACTGCCCTGGTATAGGTCAGCCACCCCTCTAGCTGGGTGCACTATACCAGTGTTGAGGGTACAGGGGCACGAGCCCTGTACCTCTACAGTGTCTAAATCGGTTCCTAGACATTGTAAGTGCAGTAATGCCATTAAGAGCATATGGTGCTGGGAGTTTGTCATTTCTAACTCCCTAGCATTACTGAAAACTGGGAAGTTTGGTATCAAACTTCTCAGCACATTAAACTCACATGGATGCAGGTGTGGGATTTAATGACAACTGGGCTCATAGGGCATCTAAGATGCCCCCTGAAAAACGACCTAACGGGCTGAGTGGCTGCTTGCCAGCTGCCAAACACACAAGATGGACGGAATGTTGCACAATGGCAAAACATTCACCCCCAGTCACAGATCTGGGTTTAATCCATCGTTATTTTGCTCACCAAGCCACCCCAGTTCAGACATGGCATATGCAAATCAGTCTTGACCCCGTGCCTCATGGGAACAGTCCAAACCGAACTGTCACCACTAGACCTGTTTCTGGACCCCTGGGTCGAGAGCCTGCTTCTCTCGGGGGTCTTAACCAATGCACATCCTGGGATGAGATGCCAAGCCTCCTCCCCTAGAATGGGCAGGGTCCATGAAGGGGAAGCTTCAAAGGCTTGCCACCTTTGTGAGCTACCCCAGGTCTTTGCTGCTTCAAGCAACTGGCCCAACCATTTCTGATCCCCACTTTGGGCGGGAGAATCAGCGGGAAAACCAATTGAGGAAGGATAGGTGTGCCCACCTGAGCCAACCCCACCCCTCAGGTTGGGGAGGCGAGGTGAAGCACAGCTCTGTCCCCACCATCTTGCAGATGGGGGACCCAGCCAACCATAGTGAGGCACATGCCCCCCCCCTACTGGAGGGTGATATAATAGGGGGTGTACCCACCCCAAGGAAGTGTCCCATTTGTCCCAACCTTTACCTACCTTAACACCCTGAGCCTTGCCTCCTCAGACGAGAATAGACAAGAAGAGAAGGACTGAAGAAGCCGTGCTGAAACTAAGAGGAGGAGGACGCCCACTGACCTGGCCCCAGCCCTACCGGCCTGTCTCCACCTCAAACCTGCTCCAGCGAAACGCCAGTGTGTACTGCAGCCAGCAACCTCAAGAACCTGGAGGACTTGCTCTGCCTTCAAAGTCAAAGACTTTGTCTCCCGTGAGCACCGGATTTGCTTACCCACAGACTCTGGTTCTAGCCAAAACCGCGAGTCTGCACTCTAAGCCCACGGCTCCAGTTAAAGTGGGCCAACACCACTGTAGTGTAGCTCCTATTTTCCCAATAGGCTCTGCGCATTGGAATAGTACCTACAGCAGTAAAGGCCTAGGCCAGACGTTAACTAGGTCTACTACTGTCGATACTAGACTTAATTTTTGGGTTTGCCAGCTAAGCTCAGAGTTCGCTAGAAACTTTCTCGAATGTTCAAGGAAGGAATTAACTCCCCTGATTAGACAAGAAGGGATTTAGTTTCTGACAACCATAGAACATGACAACTTTGCTCTCCCCTAATCAAGAGTCAATCTCGAGAGTCGTGTGAGCACAAGGCAATTATTTTACTCAGTCAGTACGTGCATTCTTAGTCTCATCAGAATGTAGAGAAAAGGAAGAGACGGGCGTGTTCAATAAAAAGGTGTTATTTATTGATCAGTCTCTTTTCTCATACATGAGAAATGGATCGATATTATTGCAATACTTATAGTTAAGTAAAGTGCATACATTAAAAGCAGTAGTATAAAATAATACTGTAAAAACATTGATATGGTTTCTGAGCCATATGATGTTTAAAATGATTAAAATATATTTACATACACATATACATTTGACTAAACGTACTCAACTGGTGTTTCTAAATACGCCTACCCCGTGTACCTGACCTAAGTCTAATGCGTGGGCGGGAATAGAAAGTTACAGTTTAAGTTAAGTTTGTTTTTGCCAAGTGAATAACTAAAGAATTCTCTGTGAGGGGTTATTCAGTTCTGTATCTGGAAGTTAGGATGAATGAGGAATGGTATCTCTTTCTCTGCTCTCGATATTCCAGGCTGCCTGCGAGGGCTGCCCAGAAGCGCCGGTGCTGGGTCTCTCGGCTTGAGATAGCAGCGCGTCTCTCAGCGCGTCAGGAAGGCGGGGCTGCTGCCAGCGGGGTCTGCTTCTGCTCTCGGCTTCGGCAAGTATGGCTGCTCCGTCTTGTCACCACGCGTGTGTTTGCATAGGGCAAGGTCGGCAATATTTATACCTTAAAGGTGCCGAGATTGACGTAAGGATGGACATAGATACGTCAATAAAGATGTCATACGACTTGCTCGTTAGCACATTCTTTACTAAAGTTCTCTGCGAAATCAAAACAATGGCCGCACGGATTATCCAGGTTGTCATAGGTTTGATTTGTTATGAGAACGTCGTATGCCTTATCAGGGGCTGGAGGAATGTCGCTTGTCTAATTAGATCTCAAGCGTTATGACCTAATCAGATAACACGTTCCTGTGCCGTAGTGTGACTGCGTCAGATAACGGTATCTGCATCATGGGGGTTTTCTTGCCTCATGGGCTGACTGTTAGTTAACTTGATAGTTAGTTTAACCAGAATAGGGTCAGGAATAGGGGGACTGATTCAGAACCTATAGAAATACACGACACCCACTCCACTCTAACTATGGTCATATCTACTAATCTATGCATAGTATAACATAGTACAACATACTATAGAGTATAGTGTATACCTTACCACCCCAAAATACATAAATGCATTTCGAAATTTTCAAATATACTGAAAAATTGCAGTCATATATATTGTATGCACTTAAGCTATGAATTAAATGCAAAAGTAAACACGCATTTTTATGCATTATTGCTTATCGGTATATGAGAAATACACATGAAATGGCTCTTAATATGGCTATACAGAAAGGAAGTCCGAGACCATTTCATCACATAATAAAATATTTGTGAACATACCAGCGGGCAACTAAAGTTTATAAAGTATCTAAAAATAGAAATCTTATTTCTCTAGGAATAGTTTCTTACTTTAAGCAGAAGATCAGTGTCCCGGGAAAAAATATGTAGAAAAATATTTTAAGGGGCTTGCTGAAAAATATTGCTGTCCGTGAGCTGGAGTGAAATTGTTCATGTGACTTTATTTTTAAAGTTGAAGGCTGAATTTAGGGAACGCCGTGTGCAAGTTTACTCAAAAGTCTCTATTTCTGTTCTGGAGAGAACATCATATCATTCAGGCTTTCGAAAAAACTGTCAACAGCTTCATGGGAAAGTTCCACTAAGTCGGAAATAGGTGTAACCATGCATTCGTGCGCATGATTGTCTGCAGTGACATTCTGATTCGCATTGCTGACAGAAGGTCGTACCTGTTCGATGCTGCTTTCATCTTGAACTTCACTACTCTTCAATCGTAGTGGTGAAGATTCCAGGAATGCCGTCATCAGGATTGGCAGCCTTTGAGGGCAGCACAAAGCGTGAACCTTGGTACGAACCAACAGTGTATCTGCATCCACTGGCGCATCCGATTGTAGCGTCAGACAGGTGTCTAACACGCATTCTTCTCCGCATAGCAGACACCTTAGTACAGGTAAAACACACCTTTGCCACATTGGTCGAAATGATAGAAACCAAGTCATGTTCAGGTCTCTAAGCCGGGAGAGTCCCAGGATTTTTGATATCCGGTCCCGGTATCCAATGGCTAGGATCGTATCTTCCATTGTCGCGAGAGTTTGATCTGTGACATGGGTTGCCATAACGAAAAATAAGGACTAGGAATAGGATTCCTGCAATTAGTCCCAGGATCAGGGGAAGTCCGCCAAAAAACGAATGGACGAAATCTGGAAAAATACCCAGTATGGCTTTGAATGGTGTTAATGCCATCGAAAATACTGTCTTAAATACCCCTGAGATCCCATTGGTATCAGAAATATTTAAGATTTCGCTCAGGATTTCCGCGAAATGTACGGGGGAATTAGTTGATAATAATGTATGTATCTCTGCGGTCGTCCTTGCGACTTGTAGATCATACGTTTCTTTTGATGACGTGAGCCTTGTAGGCGTCTGAAGAAGCACTGTTTTCATTCTGCTTAAAGTGTCTATTCGAATAGAAGTAATTTTCAAATTGGGCCATGCCCTTGCCTCCCTGTCTGGAAAGGAGCTGAGGAACAAAGAACGTCCACAGCACTTGACCTTCGCCGTTGTAGTGACTAGATAAGGAGTCCCGGGCATAAGACTGCAACATCTGCGGTCTACAATAAGAATGTAACTCCCATTATAGAGTCTTTGAAAGAATGGTTCTATTTCAGTTGCAGGTGCGCCTTGCTGGTGACATGAAAGGTTGTATGAATTCCCTTCACAGGCTCCATGCAAACTAATACCGTTACACAGAAGCGTGCCGCTTAGTGACATAGCACAATTGTTGCCACTAAGAAACACTTTCTGTCCTTTATTACTGACACATGCATGTGAACAGGGCAGGTTCCAAGTTGTTTTAAGGTACCCCTTTCCCAATTTCTCGTACATGCCAGCCTGTATATATTTTTGGCAGTATTGAAACCTGAAGGTTGAGATTGGAATATTTATTATTCCATGGATTATCCATTCACTGACAGGTCGTTCTGACATTGTCAACGGTAATCTTTCTAGTTTTTCAATGCTCAAGATTGTATAATCAGCACCCTTTTGCGCCATACCGATTTGTCTATCAGTAAGGTTAAAGATTTGGAATAGTGACGTTGTGTTGATTAAACGCCAAGGCACATAGCCTGAACGCAGATTTTGTAACGTCCAGCCAAGCTGTACAATGGAACGCAATTGTGACCGACCATGTTGTAATAACAGTAAGTCTTGCGATAATCTATCGATTGCTGAAGACACAATGCTGTCCAATGAAAAAATTCTGGAGGACAGTCATTAACCCATTGTCCACTACAGAAAGTGATTTTTCCAAATTGATACGGTCAATTTCCCGTATTCTTTCTGCTGTCTCAATTTGAGTAACCTTCCAGGCCTCATTGTATGCTGCATATACAGAGGCTGCTATGAAACGCTTTTGACGCTGTTTGCGTGGTCCCAGTATGAAATCACGCAAGTCAGCACCATCAGTAAGTAAAGTTAGGTGTTGCTTAATTTCAGGCAGTGTGGAAGTTTGTAGCCATTGAAGGCACAATTTGCCCACACTGTAGGTTGTTATTATCCCTGGGTGATGTCTTTGGGGATATCTTGGGTCTGGCCTGGTCATTTTAAAACCCTGTGTTTTATTCAGGAATCTATCTTGACAGTTATTTGTATCTGTGGGCCAGATCAACCATTGTTTCCAATCAGGATGTGTTCTGTTTTGGTTTAATATATGGTTTACGTCTATCTCTTCATCTGTATCAGAGTTATTGCTAAACATTGTTGGCTTTGGAATAGACGGATTATTTAAATCTTTGATTTTGGCTAAGCCAAGACAGGTGGTTTGTTGAACAGTGTCATTTAAAAATATCATTTGTTCTGGGATCATGCAGGCTCTAAACAAAGCTTCTATACCCTGTACTTGCCATTCTTTTATACCCCAAACACTTTTCAAATCAACATTTTTGTCCCAATAATCAAATCCAAAAGTATTCATTTTTTCAAAGAATGAATCTGAATATATCAATTTTGTGTTGGTTATCATGGTTTTCATCCCTGTCTTGTTTGACAATTTAAAATAGAATGTTTCAGCATTACTTATGTTAAAACCTGAAAAATATGAATATTTGTCATACACGGTTCTAGAGCTCCCTTTTGGAGGTGTAGCACAATGTTCCCATTGATTATAATTTAAAACATTTCTAGGTTGTGCAGATTTATGCAAAAAATGGTTACCATAATGGTTATAGCAATACATACTATCATAATTTGTAGAACCTTGCAAATAATCATGTTTTGTAAATTTAGCAGACATTACTAAGTCAGACATCATGTTGTTAATACTTTCGAAGTCCCAATCATCAGCAAATGAGTTTGGTTTTGCAAAGTCACTCAAGGAGATCTTGATTTGGTGTGGATATTTCAGGATCTCGACCGGACCATAAATTTCATAGTCAGTGTTGTCCCAGGCTACCCCACCAGGTATAGGATTGGCTGTGAAGTTGGCTGAAGAAAGTTCTGAAGAAAGTTCTCTTTTCTCGACGTGTGAAGATGTGTGTGGTTTGGGGATCAAGTTGATGTTCTGACTTGCTGTGTCCATTTTAGCATATTTTCCCTCAATGAAGCGTCCCAAAGTAAATACCATGATGAGCCAAAGTATGAGGATAAATGCACCAAAACCCACCCAAAATTCAATCCATGGAGAAACCAGATATGTTTCTTTCAGTTGTTTCAAAAGTTCCTTAGCTTTGTCTTTAAAGGATTTAGATGATGGCTGTGTCTTTGATTCACTGAAGCCTTCAGAGGAATCATCGAAGTTGATGAAGTACCCGGATGCAGTTCTGTCAATTGTTCCAATTGCTTCAGGATTTTTGTTTCTTGCATTGTCACTCGGTACTTCATTGTAGATTGGTGTGTCTCTGCTAAATGTTTTTATTTGGGTTTTCAGAGGTCTGAGTTCTATTGCATTGTTGCATAGTCCTTCTTGTTCTTCTGTAGGCGTTTCGAATGTGATGAGCCTTTTTGTTAGGACCTCTGTGCTGGTAGCAAACCTTGGTGTTCTGCTACTTATTGGGAGTCCACTTGGCCTACTGTTTGTTATCGGCCACATGTTGTGGTTTTACCAGGTCGATGGATACAACTCTGTTCTCCTTTTTTCCAGCAAGTGGCGGTAGTACAACTGATCTTGTCCCGTTGACAGACAAGACAGGAACTGCTTTTCTGTAAGAAGGCCCAAATTCCTTCTTTACCGCGATCTTCTCCCTGACTAGATCCCCGACTTTTGGAATCCAGACAGGTCTTGCTGGGACAGGTGGTGATTCTTCAGTGGTTGTTGGCTGTTGTTTCAACTGTATGTTGCTCAGGTCTTTTCTTGTTTTGTTTAAGTCCTGCAAAATAGCCAAACGGTCTTTGACATCAAAGGTTTTTTCTATTACCACTGAAGTCGGACTATCAAGGTCAGAGATCAACATCCTAGTTCCGAATAATAATTCGTACGGACTGAATCCCTTCAGAGAATTTCTTGGCAAGTTATTTAGACTACGTTGGACACTTATTAGATGTTTGACCCACCCAGCTCCCGAACCTAATATCCTTTCCATTATAGATTGCTTTCTGCCTTGGTTTTTTCTTTACACCATCCAGTACCCTCAGGAAGGAAGTGAGAAGATTCCCGCTGGGCTGTGCTCATTTGGCCATGTTTCCCCCCCAGGCTGGATTGCCTGAGTGAAAACAATGGTCGAACGTAGCATGCTCTTAGCGTATATGCCATTTAGACTCGCAAATCTTGTATAATAGTCCGGACGTCAGCCGAGTGCTGTGGATCTACATTATAAGTGGAAACTAGCCTGTATATGTTAATCGCAAGCCATTCTTTTTACTGGTGATGTTATCTGCAGTCAGATTCCACCGTATTTTATTTTTTCTCTCCCCACTGCGATTTCTGTTGCAGTTTGGGCAGTTTTTTACAAACATGGTATGATGTAGGCTCATGCCTGGCCACCAGTACCGTGATTGTAAATCTTCCAGAGAATCTTTTAGTTTGAGGTGTCCAAGACCCTCACCCATATGTGCGTCTGCGATTAACAAGCTTCTCCTGTCCATGTTTGGAATCACTCTATCCCCCGCTCCAGGGATTCGAGCAAAAGGGACGGAGTTTGCATCGATTATGTATGTGTAATTGAGTGGATAGTTGATCGGTAACGCTGAGCAGTCGCCTTTTGATGACGTTTTCACCGCCAGCAATGTTTCACCGTCAATGTATTTCAATGTACGCTTTTTTCGAACTACGGGAGCCGATTTAGTGGCTGCCGCTGCGGCTGTTTCAGCCAATGAATTCCCTACAACGTGAACGCCATCACGTTGATGACTCAGTGAGTGAGTCACGTGAGTCTTTGGCAGTTCTTTTTTCAGAAGAGCTACTTGTTCCCAGAGCAGTTTCTGCTTTATTGGTGCATCTGTGTCATCTTTGTAACCGTTCTGAATCCATGTCTGCAAATCCTTGTTATATGCTTTGACGCAGTAATATGAATCTGACACTATAAGTGTCGGGAATTCGCGATGCGCATTATCCAGCGCCATTTTCAATGCGATTATTTCAGTTTGTTGTTCTGAATTCGTTTCTACTGAGTGTGATTTTGTTAATAGAGGTTTTAAAATACCTCCGCGCCACACTTCTTTTGTAATCTCACATGTGGGGTTGTATGCTTGTTCTCCCCAAACGGAGGGTTGAGCATGTCCATCTGTATAGATTACACAGGCGTAATGTCGTAGAGGCAGAATGTCGATTGGCAGAGGATACGTCTTTTCATATTTTAGATTTTTTAATTCTTTTAGGTCTGGATCAAAGTAGTAGTATACTTTGTCCGTTGTGATTGAATTCACCCATTGTATCCATTCCGGATTCAATGTTGTTGTTCGTAAATTACACGGTGTTGTTAGTGCCTCAAAGGCTGATTCTGCTGTTCTGACTGTGATATGTCTACCGTCAGCTATGTCTTTCTCTCTAGCTATTGCGGTTTGAACTGCACGAATGATTTTTTCTGTATTACTGAATTTCTGTTCAGCTTCTGTGTACATGTGTGATTTGAATGCAATTGGTACCTTTTCTCCCTCATTAGAGGTCAGGTATGTGAATCCGCATCTCCCTGGGATGACTCGGATCACAAGGTTGCGTGTGTTATCACATGTTTCTAATTTTGTTTTAATTAGCATGTCTGTTTGTAAGGATCTCAAAATTTCTGTGTGTGTTTGAGTCCAATTGGATCTTTTAAAGTCTGGTTTAATTAGATCATAAAGGGGTTTGACCCTTTCTGCGTAATTTGCAATGTATGTTCTTCCGAAATTTAGGAAACCTAGAATAGACTGTAGGTTTTTTAGTGTTTTAGGAGCTTGGATTACGGCACATTTCTCTAGGAAATTGTCAGCCAGGCTTTTGCCTTCACTTGATAACTCATATCCTAAGAATAGGACCGTCAGATGGGCAATTCTGGACTTTTTGAAGTTGAATTTGTAACCCTCTGCAGCGAACCCAAGTATTATGGTGTTCACTCTTTTCAAGTGAGTCTCCAAGTCATCATCTGTTAAGTAAAAGTCATCGACATAAGATAATGCTTCATCATCATATAGTTGTAGTAATTCTGTTACTCTCGCTGAGAATACCCCCGGGCTGTTCTTGTACCCCTGGGCTAACCGACAGAATTGTTTTTGAGTGCCATTTACTGAGAATGCAGTTAAATATCTGCTCTCTGGTGCTATATTTTGACAAAAGAATCCATTGGAGATGTCCAAGGTTGTTTTGTATTTTTTGCGCACTATGTTATTCATTAGTGCAGCACTGTGTGAGTTTTGCACTGCAAAGGTTTTGCAACATGTGTTAAGGTGTCGGTAATCCAAAACTAGACGATATGAATTGTCTGGTTTGGAGACCGGAAACAAAGGATTGTTCATTTGTGAGGTGCAAGTTTCAATCACCCCCTGGTATTCTAGCTGATCTAGTATTTCATTTACCTGTTTTTTAGCTTCTTGCTTAATTGGGTACTGCCTTTGTGCAGTAGGTTGTGATTTTAACTGGATTTTGTGAGGAGGAGAATCCTCATCCCATCCTACATGATTTTTATATAAAGCAGGTGCTAAGGCCACTGCCCACTTTCTAGCAAGTGTGTATTTTTTATGAATCGGTATTTGATTCGAGAAGGCAGGCATAATTACTTCTTCGCCATGAGTGCACTCCCTGACAAACTCTGGTGGCCAGTCTTTTTCAGCTAGAAGGATGTCATAGCCTTTGGAGAGGTTATCCCAAAATAGTCCCCTAATTTTCCTAGTCTTATCTCCCTCTATATGTAATGTTATCTCGTATATCTTGTGGGGCTTGCTAACTCTGGTGTCTGCAGTTTCCACTTGAAGGTATTCATTCGTGTCCACTGTCTCCAGATGATTCATAAGGACTTTGCGAGCTATGCTCACCTCTGCTGCGCTGTCTAGCATTGTCTGAGCCCACTCTCCGTTTTTCAGTTGTGTCCTCAGTATTCTCGGCATTGTTAACTACCTTGATACTGGCTACCTTCTTTTTTGGAAATTGTAATTTCTTTTTTAGCTGAGCAGGTTCCTTGTCTTTGGACTTGGCGTGCTCTTCTGATCGTCCTCTTCTTTCCGATTTCTGCGAGGAATTCTGAAAAGATTGAGAGGGACGTGTATCAATGTCTTGATATCTATCAGGTTTTTTTAATATTATCCCTATTTCTAAGGTTATATCTATTCCCAGAGGGGCCACTCTGTGGTGACCTCTGTCTTTGGTTTGGAGATTTCTCTCTTCGCCTGGGAGACCTTCCTCTGGACTGGAATTTCTTTTCTTTAGGATTGGATTGTTTGTTTCCATCCCAGTTCTTTTTTGGTGAATTATTATTAAAAATTATTTTTTCTGGACTTGTAGTCAGTTGCGGTTTTACTGGTATTCCACCTAGACTATCTCTGCCTAGTTCTTCATTCGATTTTTCTATGATTCTGGCAATTTCAGCTGGTTGGTCTGCTATATCTGTCTCTTTTAACCTCTGGCGGATCGCCACGTTTGCTGCTTCACCTTTTATGTTGGCTAATAATATAGCCGAGACCTGCTTGAAGTCTTTTAGTAATTTCATACCAAGAGTTAAAGCAGGTTCTGGACCGTATTCATCTTGAATTTGTTTTAGCACATCTGGTATTACCGAAATGGATGGAACACCGTGCGTTTTTGTGTAGATGGAAGCAAAGACTGTACCCCAAGTGTCACAGTCCTCAATGTGTGGTGCGATTCCCATTGGGAGACATATAGTCAGAATCCTGTGTTTTTCTAATGGGGTGGTGTCAGGAAACACCGCCTCTATTTGGGTAATTTTCTGTGCCAACCAGAATGGTATTTGTTCCCGTTTAGCTGGAACTTTACCTAGGCAGGATTGGATGTTCTGTGGTGTAATTTTATTTGTGTTCCCCTGGTGAGGGGTCAGCTGTGGAAGTTTAATCGCTGGCTGATTTGTTGAAGTCCGCATTACATACTGAACTAATTGTCTATGAATTTTTAGTAGTTGTTTTAGCTGTATTAACAGCTCTGCTGCAGGCATTCTATCGATGTCTGGATGTGGTGTGTATCCGGCTAAGACCGGCCACGTTGCTCCTGGTCTTCCTAAAGGACCGAGCCTTGTAATGTGATTATTGTGTTTTAGGGCGCCATCAAATAAGAGCAAATGCTCTTGGAATTTGAGTGGTACTTCCACCTCCTCGAAAGGAGTGTATGTTTCAGGAGGTTCCTCTACTTTGTAATAGTGGAAGTACTTTGTTATAGCATTTGCTGCTGGAAAATGTATCCATGAATAGTATACCTCTGTCTGCCGATATTCGTGTGCCTCAATTACGAATATGACTGTGCCACCTCTAGGTGTCAGTCCATTTTCTATAAGTTTTAAGGTTATAGATCTCCTTTTAATGACCGGAATGAGTGTTATATTCGGGTCTGCTGCTTGCATGGTAGCATCAGCATCTGCGAGTTCAGTAGCTAATCTAACTGCCTCTCTTTCGTCATCACTCTCTGCCATTTTACAGACAGGATGGTATTATGTCTATTTGCAGATCAGGTTTCTTTATGGAAACAGAGATTAGATGCACAATATTTTGGAACTGTTTATCCTTCAACGTTGACTATACCAAGAACCATACATAGGAGTTCCCTCCTGCGAGGTTTTGGAGGATATAACCTTTCACCCACTCCAGACGTCTTTGGAGTATTCGGGAAAAGGGGTCTGAGTGAGAAAGCACGACTGAGTTACTCTAAATGTCTTACGTTAGTTTTATCGCCCTTTCCAAACGCGTTGGGCGCCATGTAGTGTAGCTCCTATTTTCCCAATAGGCTCTGCGCATTGGAATAGTACCTACAGCAGTAAAGGCCTAGGCCAGACGTTAACTAGGTCTACTACTGTCGATACTAGACTTAATTTTTGGGTTTGCCAGCTAAGCTCAGAGTTCGCTAGAAACTTTCTCGAATGTTCAAGGAAGGAATTAACTCCCCTGATTAGACAAGAAGGGAGTTCGTTTCTGACAACCATAGAACATGACAGCTTTGCTCTCCCCTAATCAAGAGTCAATCTCGAGAGTCGTGTGAGCACAAGGCAATTATTTTACTCAGTCAGTACGTGCATTCTTAGTCTCATCAGAATGTAGAGAAAAGGAAGAGACGGGCGTGTTCAATAAAAAGGTGTTATTTATTGATCAGTCTCTTTTCTCATACATGAGAAATGGATCGATATTATTGCAATACTTATAGTTAAGTAAAGTGCATACATTAAAAGCAGTAGTATAAAATAATACTGTAAAAACATTGATATGGTTTCTGAGCCATATGATGTTTAAAATGATTAAAATATATTTACATACACATATACATTTGACTAAACGTACTCAACTGGTGTTTCTAAATACGCCTACCCCGTGTACCTGACCTAAGTCTAATGCGTGGGCGGGAATAGAAAGTTACAGTTTAAGTTAAGTTTGTTTTTGCCAAGTGAATAACTAAAGAATTCTCTGTGAGGGGTTATTCAGTTCTGTACCTGGAAGTTAGGATGAATGAGGAATGGTATCTCTTTCTCTGCTCTCGATATTCCAGGCTGCCTGCGAGGGCTGCCCAGAAGCGCCGGTGCTGGGTCTCTCGGCTTGAGATAGCAGCGCGTCTCTCAGCGCGTCAGGAAGGCGGGGCTGCTGCCAGCGGGGTCTGCTTCTGCTCTCGGCTTCGGCAAGTATGGCTGCTCCGTCTTGTCACCACGCGTGTGTTTGCATAGGGCAAGGTCGGCAATATTTATACCTTAAAGGTGCCGAGATTGACGTAAGGATGGACATAGATACGTCAATAAAGATGTC
This sequence comes from Lissotriton helveticus, assembly GCF_964261635.1. Classification (NCBI taxonomy): domain Eukaryota; kingdom Metazoa; phylum Chordata; class Amphibia; order Caudata; family Salamandridae; genus Lissotriton; species Lissotriton helveticus. Next base: position 1,397,250,874 of record NC_136067.1, read on the forward strand.
ATACGACTTGCTCGTTAGCACATTCTTTACTAAAGTTCTCTGCGAAATCAAAACAATGGCCGCACGGATTATCCAGGTTGTCATAGGTTTGATTTGTTATGAGAACGTTGTATGCCTTATCAGGGGCTGGAGGAATGTCGCTTGTCTAATTAGATCTCAAGCGTTATGACCTAATCAGATAACACGTTCCTGTGCCGTAGTGTGACTGCGTCAGATAACGGTATCTGCATCATGGGGGTTTTCTTGCCTCATGGGCTGACTGTTAGTTAACTTGATAGTTAGTTTAACCAGAATAGGGTCAGGAATAGGGGGACTGATTCAGAACCTATAGAAATACACGACACCACGAGGCGGTCTCCCCGGCGATCCTGACCCGAGATCTGGTGATCTCTTACCAGCCTCTAATCTCCAAACTATGCCTGCTGTCTCTTTACGCTGCCCCCCCCGAGCTGGTAAGAAAATCCCAATGCCTAAAGACACCCCTGCACCCAACATTCTGCTGCCTTGGGTGGCCCAACCGACGTTGTCCCAGCATCCCCAGGCATCCCAACTTACCTCTTCAAACAGTGGTCACCTCCAGAAGATCTTCGTCCCCGAGCCTGCAGTCTTTGTTGTAACCAGAAAATCCCCATTGAAATCAACAGGGCACCAGACGCCAAACGAGCACCCTGCACCCAGCCACTGGGGGTGTACTTTTTGTGCTAACTCGGATTCCCCCTTAACCTGAGCCTAACATCAGGAGCTTTGCTCCCACAACGTTGTGGCCTGCTCGTGAGCAGCCACCAACCGGAGGCCCATACCCCCCTTTGGATAACATTGGGCCTCAGCACTCTGCATCCCGCCATCCTAGTGCTGCTGATGATGCTTTGAGAGTGCATCCTCGTCCCTGGGGGAATCCTGGCTCTAACCCCAGAATACCAGCTCCCACAAACTTGTACTTACCCTGAAACCAATAACCACATTTCCTTCGATAGGATTGCATTGATAATTTTTCTTAAATTGTTGTGTGGAGTTAGTTTTGTATGAGAACTTGAAAAACTGCAAATATCTAAAAACTGTTTTACTTACCTTTTCTCTAAGAAATGCCCCAGTGTGATATCTAGGTATATCACACTGAGTAGAAAAAGTCATCCTTAAAGTAATCTGAAAAGTAATGAAAAGTAATCTACAGTAATTTCACCTGTATTGAAAAGATTTACAAACCTGTAACAGTCATTTTTATTCAGCTTGCTTGTATTCATCCTGCCTTGAAAAGTACCATTTACACTTACCTGCACCAGGCTTGATTGGTTCTAGAAAATAAATATAACTAAATAATATTTTTATACCAACAAATTCGTCTGAGTTCAGTCTTTAAGTGTGTGACATAATTTGCTGCCTAAATGTGTACAACAAATGCTTAACACTCCCATCTGATAAAGCCTTACTGCTCGCTCACACAAATAGAGAGTAAGGTGCTATCTACTTTTACCTCTGCCTACTTTTTGGGTTCCACTGGACTCTGTGCACAGTATACCTAATTTTGGTATAGTATATACAGAGCCAGCTACCTACACACAGTACTTACTCGTCTAGTCTCTCCTGGTAATACTGGTCTGGGGATACCACCCTTTCATGCATATTGGTGTGACTGGCACAAGTAACCCTAGTCAGTGATTCGGATTCCATTCACTTCAATGTGATGGAAGGGTCTGCTTCCCTCCGGAATCACCAACTCACCTTCTGGTCCCACTTCCCAGTTGAAAATGTATGGTTTTGCAGCGTGAATATTTCTGGATTGACTATGCTGTGCATTATTCCGCAGTCTAGTGGTTGGGTCCAGAATCTGAGTCTTTTCTCCTTTTTTTTTTTCGTAGCCCAGGTGGGTGTCGACGTCCCACCTTTTGGTGTCCTTCCCATGACGTCGGCACGCTTCCGGCGGAAGCTCCCACCCTTGGACCCCATCTTCAGATTCTTTTATCTGCCGCTGGGTCTGGATCGTTCCCGAGTGGCTCCAGAGTTTTGGAGGGAAAGAAGACACAAGACAGTCGATTTTGCACGAAAAGACTAAGGAGACGTCGAAGGATAACACCATCGAGCCGGGACGACGACGAAGGAAAACTTCGACGTCCAACGGAGAATGCGCACACAGGGGGCCCCCTGAGCGTGCGAAATGGACAACGCACCTTTTAAATTCTGCCGTAACTGCCACCACAAATACGCGCAGAAGGATCAGCACCCGGTTTGCAACCTCTGCCTACCGGTCGACCACGAGAGCAAGGACTGCAATGCCTGCTCCTCCTTCACACCGAAGACTCTTCCGGGTTAGAGAGCGACAGAGAAGAGCCAATTACAACATGCAAGGGACAGACACCGTCCCTTCGAGACCTGGGGCTCTCGAGCGACGAGGAGGACCACGTCGCAGGAGAAGACGACGACTACACGGTCGTAGAGACCGATAAGAAAACTTCTAAAGAGGTAGGAGAGTCGATGACCCCTAAATCCCCGACAGAGCCTCGAAAGTCTGAGGCAGACTCTCGAAAAACTGAGTCAAAGTCCTCGAAGCGAGCACTGGCGCCGGAAAAGGACTCCCAGGCGGCAAAGACCGGCGAAAAGCCAAGATCGTCGAAGCTCATTCCCGAAAAGGAACGTTCGACTTCGAAAGAGAAGGATCCGAAAGGTCGCTTCGGCGCTGACAAAGGACCCAAGGCCAATCTCGACGTCGAAGTATACGTCGAAGAGAGCAGCCGACCCATTTGACGCCGAACAGGCTGCCGAAATGGAGAGAAAGAAAAGACGGCTCGAGGCCGAAATGGATAACATCCTGCAAAGGAAAACGGAGTTTGACAAAAGGATGAAGAAGTTCAACATCCCGTCGAAGCCAAGCACGGTGATCATTGGCATGGAAGAGGAGAAGGACTTCGAGGCCGAAGAGCCGCCGAAAAGTCCCGAAATCCAGGAACACCCGGAGAAAGAAGCCTTCTACTACGAAGACGAGGGTGAAGACGATCAGCGGACAACCCTCGGATCCGCATCCTCGGGGACACAGGACCTGGAGTGGCAGGACCTCGACATTGAGAGCCCGGAAGAGGCCGTGGACACGTAACCTTTGAGGCCTTCACCGCCAGGCGACATTGGGGTCTACAATATGGTCGTCAAGAACGCGGCAACAGCTTTTGGAGTCAAGCTGGATGAGGAGAAACCAAAGGCAGACTTCCTCCTGGAGACCCTGCTCCCCATGCAGACTAGGAGCCAGGACCTCCCCATGCTGGAGAGTGTCATGGCACAGGGGAAAGAGGCGTTCAAGGAACCAGCGACATGCAGGTCCGTAACACCTAAGATGGAGAAAAAATATAAACACTCCGCCAAGGACCCTCCATACATCTGAGGATGTGTTACTGCAGACTCCATTATTGCGGCAACCTCCAGGAAGAGGGCGAATGTGCCAACAACATCGGGATCACCTCCAGACAAGGAAAGCAGGAGGATGGACCTAACTGGGAGAAAGATAAAAAGAAATGCTGCAATGCACTGGCGCATGGCAAACTCAAACGCCCTGCTAAACAGGCACAACATGTCGACACCCAAACACAGCAAGGGCACCAGAAACAAACATGGCACCAACAGAGGGGCCAGTCTTTCGCGGGAGAGGAAACGGACGTGGACAAAACAAGAAAGGGGGCCAACAGCCCACCTCTAAGTGACTCAGTTATGAAACACGTTCCCACCCACGCAAATCCTCCCCGGGTGGAGCACAAAAAGAGCAACACAGGGTTACACGGACCAAACATCTGCGAACATGTAACCCCTGTAGGAGGCAGGCTAAATAATTTCTTCCAGGAGTGGAAGAAGATAACACAGACAAATGGGTACTGAACATCATACAGTACGGATACTGCATAGAACTGGAGAGGACACCACCAAATAGGAAGCTGAAAAAGACGGTGCAGTCAGGAAAGGAGCTAGAGCTACTTCAAAAGGAAGCGGAGGACCTCCTAAAAAAGGAGGCCATCGAGCCAGTACCAAACCGAGAAAGGAACAAAGGAGTGTACTCAACATACTTCCTCGTGCCAAAGATGGACGAAACACTGAGACCCATCCTAGACCTAAGGTTCCTGAACAAGTTCGTAAAAACACAAAGGTTCAAGATGACGTCCCTACAAGAGGTCTTTCCTCAAATAAGGGACGGAGACTTAATGGCCACCACAGACCTCAAAGATGCCTACCTCCACATCCCAATGAACAGGCGGCACAAACATCTACTAAGATGTACCATCAACAAAGATCACTGCCAATTCACAGCCCTAGCATTCGGACTAAAATTCGCACCAAGGGTCTTCACCAAGTGCCTCGCAGCTGTGGCAGCGCACCTAAGAAGGGAAGGGATCCATGTATACCCTTACCTGGACGACTGGCTAATAAAGGCAAGTTCGCACAGGACATGCAAGGAGCACGCAGAGCGCGTGACAAGTACACTGGTGGACCTGGGTTTCTCCATTCACTGGGGAAAATCCTCTATGGAACCAGAGCAAGTAAAAATCTTCCTAGGAGCACAGATCAACACCATACAGAGCAAGGTGTTTCCCAGCGACAAGAGGACACGGGCACTGCTGAAAGAGCCGCGCCTCTACCAGAAGGGGCGAGCTCTGACAGTTAGGACAGCAAGCAAGGTCATGGGCATGATGGCCTCCTGCATACATTTGGTACCAAATGTACGCCTCCACATGAGACCATTCCAAGAATGGCTGCAAGAACAATGGTCACAAGCTACAGGAAATTGGGAAGATCTAGTGGTTGTAACGCACGCAGTGCAAGAGGAGATGTTGTGGTGGAACAAGAAGAACATAACAAAAGGGAAGCCTCTAGCACCACCGACCCCAACAGCGACCGTCACCACAGACGCATCCCAGAAGGGATGGGGAGCACACATGAGCAAGCTCAGGGTGAGGGGTTTGTGGACTCCAGCGGATGCGGCGAAACACATCAACTACCTGCAACTTAAGACCGTGTTCCTCGCCCTAAAAGCCTTCCAGACAAAACTGTACAGCCAGAGAGTGTTGATCCAAACGGACAACACAACAACGATGTTCTACATCAACAAACAGGGAGGAACACAATCAGATCTGCTATCGAACCTAGCACAGGAGATATGGAGATGGGCCATCCCACTAAAAAAAAGACCTGCTAGCCATACACTTACCAGGGAAAGACATTGTGGAAGCGGACTGGCTCAGCAGACAGACCTCAACATCCCACGAGTGGGAGCTCAATTCACAGGAGACGCTAAGGCTATTCAGAAGGTGGGGAACACCGACAATAGACCTATTTGCAACACGCCTGAATGCAAAATGCCAAAGCTTCGCATCCAGGCAATCAGGTCAATGATCCCTGGGGAATGCCCTATAGATAAGCTGGTCAAAAACATTTGCCTACGCTTTTCCCCCGATACCATTGATACACAGAGTACTCAACAAGTGCAGAACCAGCAAAATGACCCTGATCCTGGTGGCACCACAGTGTGCCAGGCAGACCTGGTACTCACAGATAATGGAAATGGCACAAGGCGCTCCTCACAAATTCGGCATAAGGAAAGACTTACTCTCCATGCAAAACTGGGAGGTACTGCACCCAGAGCCAGAAAGCCTCAGCCTAGTAGCATGGCTTCCGAAGACATAGAGTTCGCGCACCTACGGTTACCTGAGAGCACCCTGCGGGTACTACGAGAGGCAAGGAGACCTAGCACACGAAGGTGCTACGTGGCGAAATGGAAGAGGTTCACATAATGGTGCAGCAAAAAGAAGCAACACAAGAAGATGACAAGAGAGTCAACGGTGCTAAGGTATCTGACTCACCTGCTGAAGGCAAAGCTACGTTCATGCTCGCTGAGAGTACACCTGGCAGCTATAGTAGCCAATACAAGAGGAGAAACAGGGAAGAGTTTCTTTACATCACAGATAGTAAAGAGATTCCTGGAAGGGGCAAAGAGGATCGCACCTCCGAAGAGGATGCCGCCACCGGCATGGAACCTTAATTTAGTCCTAACAGAACTCATGAAAGCGCCCTTTGAACCAATTCATAAGGCCTCACTACAAATGCGAACAATGAAAACAGCCTTCTTAGTGGCAATCACATCGTTGGGCAGATTGAGCGAAATACAGGCACTAACGCTACAAGAACCCTATATCCAGATTCACAATGATAGGGTGGTGATGAGAACTGACCCACACTTCATGCCAAAGGTGGTGTCAAGGTTCCACATCAACCAGTCGGTGCAAATACCGAGCTTCTTTCAGAAACCGGCCACAAGCGCAGAGAGGGCACTGCACACTCTGGACGCTAGAAGGGCAGTAATGCACTACATAGAAAGAACGAAGGAGCACAGAAAGACTAAGCAGTTCTTTGTGTCCTTCGCGAGCAGTTTTCTGGGTAGACCAGTAACAAAGGGAACCATCACGCGATGGATCGCACAAATTATAAGCTCTGCCACAAACAAGCAGACCAAGAACTAGCAGAGGGGGCATGGGCCCACTCTACTAGGAAAAAAGGAGCAACAATAGCCTTCCTGGCTAACACACCCATTCAAGACATATGCCTGGTGGCAACATGGGCTTCAGTGCACATGTTCACTAAGCACTACTGCGTGGATATACAAATGAACAAAGAAGCACAAGTAAGACAGAAGGTGCTTCAACATATATTCAACAATCAACGCTCATGGGGGGGCGCTAGAGGGGGCACTGCGGAATGGCTGCCTGTTGAGACCGCTCCGCCGGTCAAGCTCATGGACTGACAATATATCAGTGGACAGCAGCGTTCTTTACCCATGAAACAGGCAGAAAAATAAATCGGAAGACATGCTGCACATTCAGGTGATGTAGTCTCGCACGGAATGGGGCCTCAGATGGAGATATCAGTGCTGGCATAATCGGCCCGGACTGTAGGAGAGTGGGGTCTGCAATCCCATGGCCACCCCAGATTTTTGCTTTTTGCTTCACTGATTTACGACTTTCCCTGGCTGTGGGCCTGCTAATCAGACCCACAGCCTAACTGTTCTCTCTCTAAATTGACAAGCATGTACCTTAGGTGCATTTACCAATTGGTACTGGGCCACCTTATCAGTCCCTGTACAGTATACCATAGGTATCCAGGGCATAGGTGTACCCAGGGCCTACCAGGGGCTGCAGCATGTATTATGCCACCCCTGGCTGGCCACCCAAATCTGACACAACTGGCTGCACGACAGGTGGGGCAAGGTGGTGTAATCACCCTTTGCTTTAAATATAGTATTCCTATATCTAACCCTAAAATGGACACATATATTCCTATCAGTCACTCCTATGGCAGGCCTTATCAATCCTGAAGGCAGAGTGCTTGGAAATATGTGAAATGGTGCTCTGGCATGAGCTGAGCCCGTTTGCAGCTTGCGGAACCAAGTCCTTATAGCTGTTCCATGATAACGCTATACCATATACTCTTAAGTGCATTATAATCCTCGCGGTTAAATGCTAACTTTGGCATAGCATTATCAAAACATGTCGAGTAATGTGTCATACGAATTGGAATACTAACCCCTCGCCAATTCTGGCGACGGGGTTAGCATTCCACCCTTCTAGAGGGACACGACATGCATGTAACTGTAAACCCCGGTTAAAGTTAACTCAAGCCTCAGCATCACAAAATGGATGCTGCCACCACAGACACAAGTCTGACCTCCTGCTGCTGGGAGTCCTTCCAGCGAGGGAGGCTCTGACAAAGGGTTTCCTGCCTTGGGAGGTGCTAGCACCACCCCAGACAGGATTTTGTGTATTAGGTAGGCTCAGGCTGAAAGGAATGAGACATGCCTGGGGCACACAAGGTGCCCTGTGCATACACCGGTTCCAACCAGTTGCTGGGGCACTCCAGCCCCAGCTCTGGCGGGAAACTGGACAAAGGATAGAGGGTGTAACCACCCCCTTCCTGGTCCCACCCAGGGGAGGGACCTAGTCATAGTGCAGCCCCCTTTAGCTGAATAAAGGTAGGAGCTGGTCCCATTCCAGATTAGATTACTCTTGACAACTTCCACGAAGAACTCTTGACCTTCGACCTCCTGATATCCAGAAGACTGAAGAATCTCCCCTATGGTCAGGGAGTGACCATCCTGCTTCGCAGGCACCATCAAGCTCCTGTGCGGTTTGCTGCAGAGTCCTTCCATCCCGGAATCCGACGACCCAGCTCGACAAGACCCGGACCTCCAGACCTCTCTGACCTCTACCCACATCCACAGCACAGCTGGGACCCGTGGGTGCGACGAGCAACGTGGAGACGGCCATCTTGAAGAAACCTGCACAACTCTTCCAGCACGACTCCTGAGGGTTCCTCAAGTGAGTGCTTTGGGGACTGAGAAACCCCACACCGACGCAGCTCCTGCACCAAAGACCAGCCCCCCAGCATCCCCGTGATCTGCGTGGGGCCCTTTTGCCTGGTTGCTGCCCTTCCTGTTGTCTGGTCACTTGCCGGCTGGCTAGTGACCTCTGTGACGACGACCCGAAGAAATCGACACTGCTAGTCTGGTCTCCCAGTCTGGCCCTTGCTCCCTTGAGAAAGAGAAGCACCCCGGACCCTCCTGGTCCACAAAAGACGCCATCTTTGTTCCACCGCGTGGCTTGCATTAGCCAAGGCCTGTTGTCCAGATCGACGATCCGACACCGCCAACAGCAGCAGACTACGTGGGACAGCTCGTGCCTCCAGCCTGGTCGTGAAGAACAGCTCCTGGTCCGCGCAGCTACAGAGAGAAGCGACCCTTCCTTCACCTGACTGCGGCGACAGCACCTGGTTCCCTCCTGGTTCCAGCACCGTCACTGGCTAGTGACCAAGACTCTGTCCCCTTCCCTTTCAGGACTTCTTCCTTCCAGTTCCATCCTTGGAACCACCGGACTCCTCCATCTGGCTGCCTGCCAGCAACTCCTTGTTTCAGGCATCACCGGGATCAACGCAGCAAACCCGACGCAACTTCAGCCCTATGCACCCGCAGCCTGTGGGTTAGGTAACTAAAGCTTCTAGGTGCTGAAGTCTGTGTCCACTATCCTAGTGTCCAGGTCCACTGTTGTTTTCCCTCCATCCAGCCGGGTTCCTCCGGAATCCGTAACTTTCCAAACTGTAAGATCCATAGACGTTGGTACGCATCCCACGTGAGAGTTCCCACTCTGCACGTGAGTCCCGTGGGCCTCCTGCTCCTCACTTACCTAGTTTGTAGCATAGTCCCAGCGATCCTCCAGCCTCTGGATCTCCTTACAGTATTTTCCTTCCTCGCATTCCATTGTTCTGAGTATATGGTTTGCCGTGCCCCTCAGGCACACTTGTAGATATTGTGCGAACTCGTATGTTCGAGGCTTGTGGGCTGCTAAATTCATATCTATTGCATAGATCGCCGCCTAGTGTTGGGTCCGGATGATTGCACATTGTTGTCCTGGAAGAGTCTTCGAAGTATCACGAGATAGGTGGCTCCTCCCCTGGACTACAGTGCGCATGGGCATCGACTCCATCCCCAGATTGTTTTTTCCCGCCATTGGGTTCGGATGTGATTTCGACGTCTCCTTGACCTCATAAAGAGTTCAGAGGTGTTGTTATTAATAAATATATCGTTTATTTTCATAACAACCTGTGTGGTGTCCTTTCATCTGGTATTCAAGGGGTTATATTGTGGTAAAACAGCTGGCTTCACATGCCAAAAGAGTTTAGCCTAAAGACTGCTTTTGTCCACGCTACTAGGATAGCTGGTCTATACGCTTGACTTTACAACCAATCACCATAAGGGTTGTTTGGACTGATACAAGGTGATCACTAGAATTAGTGAACATCATATATCAGGCCAACTTCTCACACGGACTACATGACAGCCAGATAACATTTCGGCCGCCTGATAACTGACAGAGATAACGGCAGCGGGGACGGCTGACTCCTGAACGCGTTAGACGCTGTACCGGAGCCGATTGCAGTGTGGCTTTCGCCCGCCGCTGATCATCGATTGCCGGAATCCTTCCCTTAAAGAAACACGCTACAGAACATCAAAGAGGTACTGTTTGCGCCGCTGGGGAGAACGGAGTAAGACTGGACGTACGGTAGTGCAGCCGAAGCGATATCATAACACTGCAGCACTGCGGGCGGTAACGGAGGCGGGCGGGATTCCTGCGTATGTGCATAATCCATGAGGCCAACATTGTTGAAGTGCAGCTTAACAGTGAAATACAAATGCACAGCCAGATTTAAACGCTCCACAACTGCATGCATGATCGGCGGCGACCTTCACAGCATAAAATGGCGGACCCCGAAAGCGGCACTGGACTTCGTCAAGAAAACCCACTTGAAACGCAGAGAACGCCGACGAGAGGAGCAAAATCAGGAATCGGACTGAGAGCGACGATCTGCCGAAAAAGTAATGTGAACTGCTGATGGGGATTATTCCCAGGAAAAAACGCTGCCACAAACAGAGCCCATCACAAGGGTCAGTGCATTTGAGTTATACGTGGCATGGAAAGACTGGGTCATGTCTGCGTACGTAACAGATCTCAAACGATGATTGTGGATTGTGGACCTAAGCTGTGCAGAGGTACGAACTTGCAGGCCAATGCAGCCTCCGTTGATGTGGATACACACAATGTACTACTGTCGTGCTAATAAAGGTAATGTGCAGGGAACCTACTTTGCTAGCGGACTGCATCCAATGCCTGTCAGTCACTGCCTTATATTACTGACAGGTGTGCAGCGGCCAATGCCTAATGACTGATCAGACTAAGATTCTTTTGATTTCTGCTGCATGCCTAAATGCAGCAGCAGAATTTACCAAAAGAGACAAGAGGTTCTGTTTCCAGGTTCCTAATTGCTAATTTTTTACGCTGCATTGTTATTGTTGCTTGACCACATCCACCATGGTGGATGGTGTTGTGTGCCCATGGTAGACCCTCCAATGGGTGTTCCCCAACTGGGTAATGGTTTTGTTGTGGGTTTTGTAGGGGTATGTCTTTGGCATATTTGGGGTGCTAAAGTGGGAGGGGGGTTGGGGGTTGAGGGCATGTTCTACAGATCAGAGTGTTTGAGATGCAACGCCACTATCCAGGGATGTATGCATCATAAACCTTGGGGAGATACCCGTCATCCTAATGTTGGTACTGTAAGTGATGCGTTTACATGGGGATTGGACGTTAACTTGAGATATGGCTGACGTTCGGCAAAGACCAGCCAATTTAACTTTATTAACTTGGAATGTGCGAGGATTAAACAATCCGAAAAAGATAAGACATGTTTGCTTACCTGGATAGACTGCATGTTGATATTGCTATGTTCCAAGAAACTCACTTAGCCCCCTATTCCAATTGCATACTAGGGCATAGATAGGCGGAGTCTTGTCATCATTCTACGTATTCCACATATGCAAGGGGGGTGACCATATTGATCAAAAAGGGCTCAAATTTCTCCCTTGAAACATCTGAGATTGACTCCATGGGTAGATATGTCATTCTTAAGGGGGTGCTAAGGGGACAGAAAGTAGTGCTCATTACTACATATGGCCTCAATACAGATGCGCCTGACTTTTTTCATGAAGTTTCGCAAAAACTATATGATGTAGCTGATAGGACACTTATATGGGGAGGAGATTTCAACTTGGTCCTCAATGAGCGATTGGACTGGTCAGATGCTACAGTGGAGCCCCACAGGAAAGCCATGCGAAAATTGAATGACATTATGTCGGAACTAGCCTTGTTTGATCTGTGGCGCGTAAAACATCCGGCAGGGAGAGAAGCCACGCACACTTCGGCTATACACAATAGTTGGTCCCGCATAGACTACTGGGTGGGATCACATAATGCGTCGCTCTGGACCCATGATGTCAAACATCTTCCAAAGACGCTATCTGATCATAACCCTGTTTACTTATCTCTTCAGCTGCCACATTATATTCCGCCACCATATAGCTGGCGGTTTAACTCTAAGGTACTGACAGACTCGCTTTATAGAGACACGATTTCAAACGCCATATCGGAATTCTTCCTCATTAATGAGCCTTCTACAGACGATCCCTGTCTGCTCTGGGAAGCTTTTAAGGCGACTCTGCGGGGAGTGTGCCTAAGCACTAATGCAGGGATATTGAAAGATATTCGTCAGCAGTTAACCAAAAGTGAGAGTAGACTAAAAGAATCAGAGCAAGAATACGAACAATCACAGAACCCGAAACTGCTGGGAGAGATAAGGGAGGTGCTAACAGAACATCAATCTTTAGCCGAGGTCGAACTCAAATATAGGACGTAACATGCCAGAGCTAGAACTTATGGCGAGGGGGGTAGACCAGGGAAGGTACTAGCAGCAAAAATATGTCAAGGCCGACCTCCGCCAACAGTATTGCAGGTCAGAAGCTCAGCTGGGGAGCTGCAAACCACTCCAAGGGTATTCTGCAGGAATTTATGGCTACATACAGCTCAATTTATTAATCACGTCACTCTGCCACTACAGAGGAGATAATGGCATACATGGAGGATGTGGCCATTGCATGGCTATCTGACGCCCACAGGCAATACCTTTCCCTCCCAATCACTGTAGAAGAGGTTACAGAAATGATCAAATCATTACCCAATGGGAAAGCTCCGGGCCCTGACGGATTCACGGGTGAATTCTATAAGACATTTGTGGATCGGTTAGCTCCACGCATTGTTGCTATGTATGGGGATGCATTCGAGAAATCTGTTCTCCCGCCCACTCTCAGAGAAGCGGTCTTAGTGACACTATTAAAACCTGCGAAAGACCCCACGAACTGTGAATCCTACAGGCCACTGTCACTAATAAACGTAGACTCTAACATTTTGGCCAAACTACTTGCAGTGCGCTTACTGCCCCCTATGACCGCGTTGGTGTTGCCGGACCAATCTGGATTTATTCCGACCCGGTCCACAGCTCATAATACTAGAACACTATTTGCCCTGGCACACTACTTAACGCCCGATACTAAGGCGGCCGCAGTAATGTTGGATGCTGCTAAAGCTTTCGACTCCATTGAATGGCCCTATCTTTTAGCGGTCCTCCAGAGAATGAGTTTTCCTCCCATTTTTCACCAGTGGGTCAAGATTCTCTACACCAAACCCGTTGCTAGGATCCGAGTCAACAACTATGTGTCCGATGTCATCACAATAGAAAGAGGAACGAGGCAGGGCTGCCCCTTGTCGCCGCTCTTATTTGCCTTCGCTCTGGAGCCTTTAGCTTGTAAAATTAGACAAGGACATCATTACTCGGCCTTGCAATTTCTAGAGAGACCCCTACATATATCTATGTATGCGGACGACATGCTGCTCTACGTATGAGATCCAGAAAGTAATTTGGCCCCACTGCTGAGAGAATACATTAAATATAGCCGGCACTCTGGGCTCCAAATGAACTGGGATAAATCGATTATAATTCCCCTCACGAATAATACGACTCCATATACTACGGAGTTCCCATTGGAGTGGCAGCAAGACTCGGTGCGGTACTTAGGATTGTGGTTTAACGGGGATCCAGAAATTGTAATACGAGACAACTATGGTAAAGCTGTCAGCACTATTGCGACCAAAATTGAAAGATGGATCCAGCTACCTTTACTGCTGGCTGACAGACTAGCAATAGTCAAAATGGTTATACTTCCTACATTTTTATACCTGTTCAATAATGTTCCCTTTACTCCACCGCCTGAAGTGTTCCGGCAGATTCAATCTTTGCTTATTAAATTAATGTGGGCAGGTAAACCGGCTAGGATTGAGTTGAGAGCTCTAACATTACCATACTCAAAAGGGGGTTTTAAAGTGCCTGATTTTAAGCTATATTATCTATGTGCACAGGCCCAATACGCATATCACTGGTATCATAGGACTCCTTATCTCACTCACACAGCCATAGAGGAGAGTGATGCACACCCTATTCCATTAACTGCAATCCTAATGCATAAGCGACCGCCCCTGCACAGTAAAGACATTAACACGGTGGACACAACAAACGCTGCCTGGCATCAAATAGGGAAGCTAACGCACAAATCTCCTATATACGCTCCCGCTCTCCTATTGCCACATCATCCTAACTTATCAGTCACTCAGGAGGAGGTGGGTCTGAGACTGTTGAAACAGATAGGAATTGATACGCTAGGGGATTTATATAATGAAGGTACATTTAAACAAATGCAATAATTTGATTATGTTATTAATCAAACTTTACTATTCCGCTTCACAATTCATAGACTGCAAGGTGCAATCAAGCAACACTATCCCACATACCCAACGGAACCCCCACAACTGAACGCATTACAATTAATCATTACATCTCCCAATGATAAAAAGCTTATCTCACGGCTATATACAGTGGTGCAAGAGGAGATAGCAGACACTACACACAAAGCATGTGCAAGATGGGATAGAATATTAGACACTCAACTGACAAAGGAAGAGTGGCAAGAAGCTTGCTCGATAACCGAAAGATTAACCCCTAACGGTAACTTGAGAATACTACACTATAAATATCTGCATCAAACCTACCATACACCAGCACGTCTTCATAAATATGGCTTGCGACCAGATGCACATTGCAAAAGGTGTAGACACGAAACCGCAGACTTTATACATCTGGCATGGGAATGCCCATCTGTGATGGAATACTGGGGGAAAGTCACTGAAATGTTGGACGGTATGGTTGGGGTCCCCATTAATTGCTCAGTTCGTACCTGTCTGTTAGGCCTTTTACCCAATGTCAGAGCGGCGAGACGCAAGTTCTGTTTGATTGCATTATTGTTAGCTAAACTGCGAATTTCAATGGCATGGGATAGCAAGCACACTCCGACGACTGCCCAGTGGATCCGTGACCTGTCATATTGCCATGAAACGTTGCTCACCTATGAGGAAGAACTGCCATTAGGTTCACGCCCAAGAGACTATTGGTCCTACCTGGTTGCCTATTTGCAAAATATTACAGATGTAGAGTCAGTATAAGTATCACTCTTTGTACCTGAGGATGATGATTATTTGGACAAGTATAGGTTTCTTTTTTTTCTGTATATGCTATAAGATGATTGATACTATTCCGGGATGTGGGATGCGGTAACATGATTATCTGTATGTTTGTTTACCTGAATTTGCTCTTTTACTGAAACTATCAATAAAAAGATTAAAAAAAAAAAACAATCAACGCTCATCTTCCACCCAGCCGCCACAAACATACCAAACCGCTACAAAGTCTATGCACAGCATAGTGAATCCAGAAAGATTCACGCTGCAAAACAAATAGTTTCTTACCTGTCGGTGTAGTTTTGCAGCTTGAAGATCTTTCTGGATTCACTAGCGAACCCGCCCACCCCCGCCAGAAAGATGAGGCTGGAGAAGCAGGTGGTAGTACAAGGACAATACTGAAACAGACACCTTGAAGGACAAAGCGGGTAAATAACTTACTTGAACATTGCCAAGGATTTGCACACAAAACACAAACGAAAAAAAGAATCCGAAGATGGAGCGTGCCGACGTCACAGGAAGGACACCAAAATGTGGGACGTCGACGCCCACCTGGGCTACGAAAAAAAAAGAGAAAAGACTACGATTCCGGACCCAACCACTAGACCACATAGTGAATCCAGAAAGATCTTCAAGCTGCAAAACTACACCGACAGGTAAGAAACTATTCATTGTCCTTATTTAATGAACAATCCTCAAAGGCTACACTGACAACACTAGTGCCTCGCTTTTGCTTGGGACAAGCAGAGTCCCACCCTAAGGGCATTTTCCAATGATGCAGCAGAGCTCCACATACTCTGTGATTGCACTGGGGGGCGGGGAGTTGAGGGGTGCATCAAAGGTCAAATCCTTCCCCAGCTCATATCTGCACCCCTTTGGGACATTTTGCATGCTTTTTGGTTCATTTTGCATGCTTTTTGGTTCATTTTGCTACTTGTGGCGAACCCCTGCCACTTTAAGCACTGTCCTGAGGCCTTCTAGCCTCCAAGCTGTAGATCATTGCAGGGAGCTTGTTCCATTGGCTCCCTGTCCCATCCTACTGATCTTCCTCCTCTAGTGCTTTACTCCTTCTTGGTGCATAAGTCCAAACTTCCATTATCTAGGCCTTTGGGGGTGTAAGGGGACCAGCAACCCTGGTCCTCGGGACTTCCCCACTTGTCATAGGTTCTACTGCAGTCGAAGTGCTTAGTCCAGAACGCATCAGGGTGGTTTCTCCTTCATGTTGTCCATGGCGGCCGCCTCCAGTCCCTGTGTCCAGCCGGAAAAAAACAAACAAGAAAGCTCTCCCCCTTGCAAGACCTTTTAATTGCTGGTGAAAGGTTCTAAAAGCCAGGCCCTTCTGGGAATCCAGTTTGCGATATCATCTTCCCGCCCCTGTCCCAACCCTCCAGCAGAGTATGCTAGGAGAATTCAAAATGGCTTCACCCAAGAGTCACTGGTCGCATCTCCGAAGGGGTCTCAACACTGACATCACTGCCAGGGCCTTTTCCACCAGATCTACAAAGGGGAGCACCCCCTTGTGTTGTCTGCAGAGATCAGGGCTCCCTTTCTTGATCAGGGGGCTTGGGCTGGGCCGTCCCTGGTACAGTGTGACAGTTAATAGATGGATGTAGATCCTTAATCCCCACTGCTTTCCTCCTCAGGAGCTAAGGGAAGTATTGTTCCCTTTGTGTGAGGTGGCCTTTGTACCTGCTGCTGGAGAGAAAGGGACAAAAGGCCTGGGCTCTGATCCTGAGCTGAGCCTGAGAAATATGACAATACTGAATGACACATAAATTGTACAGATATCGTCTTGCCAATCTCAGATTTGGGTTTGGCATACAGGTTTCACCCCATTTCGATACATCACTGGTGTCTGTTGACTGAAGTGACGTAAAACTGCACTCTATAGCAGCCTCCTCCATAGGTGTATAATGGAGTAGTATCGCTACAGTCAAGATAGTAAACCACACTGACATTCCCTGTGAATGTACACTGATATTATGAGGCCTGCCCCAGGTCAATTTCTAATATAGGCTCACCGTGTGCAGTTACTGTGTTGCACATGACAGGATTCGCATATGTGCAGCCATCACAGGGGTGCACACGGGTTCACATGTAACCAGCAAAGTGCCCCTTATCCTAGCACAGTGGCCATATCTTAAAAGGCGGACATTGGCGGTAGAGACGTGCAGTCCATTTATTGTGTTTTTACCATGGGTTAGTCACCGGCTGTGAGGCTCACCCACAGTCACTCCAGCTTGCCATGGCCAGACATATCTGTTTTTAAAAAAAAAATAAGAGTTGCAGACTATAAATGTTTTATATTTCATGGCACCCACAGCCGTTGTGGTTTTTTATAAGTCTTCCAGTAGGTTGGTTTAAAGTGCTGCAGAAGGTAACTTTTACATTTCATATCCATCAGATTAACAGTTGGTCACTTTCGCGGAGACCCCAGGCAGTAGTCAGAAGTTTCTGGCCACCCATGACTTTAAATTTGACTCTAATTTAAGTTGTCCAAAGCAACTGACTAAATAAATACAGTGGTAGACTTTTTTGCCAACTTGTTAATGTCTAAATAGACTAGTATTTTAATGTTAAATTATGTTCATCTGTGTTTTTCAGTTAATACTGCTCGGATTACGTAAGCTTACGGTACTACTTTTTTTATTTTCAGACTTTTAATACTTACAACTCTATTCACATTGCCATGTTCTTCCCAGAGTACACTCCTCTAGATTAGAAGAGAAATCATCATTTGATTCAGTGCTCTTGAATGCTACCTGAATAATACTAAGGACATCAGTGGATGCTTGATGCTTTGTGTTAACTTACATGTTGCTCTTGGTAGATAGAATTTGAAAGCATCCGTTTAGAGTAAAAAAGTCTAGAAAAGTTACAAATGTTGTAATTTACTTTTAAGCTCCTGTACAATGAATAGTATTTTATTGTTTCTGATCTTACATTTTTAATGAACTGAAGTATGAACACACATTTCAAATAGGCTGTAGGGAGGGAAGAAATGACAAAACTAACAAGTCCAGCTATTGCTGCAGGTAACAAACAGTCATTTTGTTGTGGTAGAACTGATGTTATTTGACAAATTGACAAATTTCTCCTGTTGGGATAGTCTTTTTGCATTTTCTATTGCGTGTGACATCAAGTAGTAACAGTCCCAATTCATGTCTATTTATTCAGTATTAGGGGTATCTTTCATAGATTCACATGCCTGAATCATTCCCCGTGTGTGTGTGTGTGTGTGTGTGTGTGTGTGTGTGTGTATATATATATATATATATATATATATATATATATATATATATATATATATATATAGTAATGGGCCAGAGGCCTCTCATTAGTAACATATCCATGTCCTTTTGTGAAAAGGACCAAACTTTGGCCAAAAGCCAATCAGCTATCACCACCCTCTAGAACCTTCCTGGAAAGAGCTCTTGTCCCTCAGATTTTCTACCGCACGTCGTGCTAAGGGAGTCTCCACTGAGCTCTGCTCAGTTTTCCTTATTTCTCTGGTTTTTCCAGTACTTTTCTCACAGAACTTCTTTATTAGTGTGGGGTTTTCAGTTTACCATGGCTGATACTCCTAAAAAAGGACTTTTTAGACCTTGTGCTTCTTGTGGCAAGAAGAGGCTTCATGTAGAAGACAAACATAAGGATTGCCTTTATTGTCTCTACCCAGACCACTCTTCTAAGGATTGTAAAGTCTGCCGGACTTTTTCAACAAAGACCCTCAAGGACAGAGGGGGGCGCCTGTTGATATGGCTTCAGAGACTGAAAGAAAAAGACCAGACAGTCTCTTCTGGTGAGAGTGAGTGTTCCTTCAGGAGTCCACATTCCTCTCCTAAAAGGCCTAGAGTGACATCCCCAGGACCATCTTCGGAGCCACCTCAAAAGAAGACGCTGAAGTCTTCAGAAGTTTATTCTAAGGCCTTACCTGTGAAGGTTTCTCCTCAGGGCTCTGCTTCCACCTTCAAGAAACCCTTCACGACATCATCAGCTCTGCCTGTGACAGCGTCGACAGCGACCATCTCCACTTCTGTGGCGTCATCTTCATTATCCACGTCGACGTTTACAACATCCTCATCGTCGACGGGTAGGTCCGTTTCATCTATTATAACAATAAAGAAATCGTCGTCGACGCCATTGTCGACGAGCGCTTCCACGACGACGAAGTCCACATCATCGTCGGCGACGAAAGCTCCATCGTCGTCGACAAAAACATCATCGACGTCGACGAAGGCTCCTTCGCCGTCGACGAAGTCGTCGACTAGACCATCGTCGTCGACGCCAACGGAGACGAAGAAATCACCGTCGACGACGCAACCGTCGACATCGTCGTCGTCGACGATGACAGCTGGATCAGTCGTTGACGTCCCTCCGTCGACGACCACCCCGTCGACGGGCTCGACGATGACACAGGCACCTACCTTAAAAAGTGCGTACGTTCATTTAAAAATTACCAAGCGCACTCTGACACCGGATTTAACCTCTCCGAGCAGAGTCCAGGCTTTATCACCTGCGCATCTTCTGGACGACGAAGACTCGGATGAGTTCTCAATGTTCCAGACAGCTACTAGCCCATCTGAACTGAACGTAAAATATCACGAGAGTTCAGATTATGAAGAGCAAGAACAGGACGAACAAGTGGATTACCAGGAGGAATTCCAGCCTCCTCCTCCTCCTCAACCTATGGTGTCTACCCGCATCCATAGTCACGGATCTGCAGTTCTTGATTGCGGACTATAAACAAAGGTTTCCCAATACACCCCACCACCTCCAGTAGTTTCTCCTCCGCCTAGACCTCGGCCTCCACCTCTAGTGCTTCAGCCGGATCCTGCTCCTTCACATCCTCCACCATCCTCAGATGATGAAGAGGAGGAGCAACAGCAGGAGGAAGGGGAACTCCTGGACTCACATGACGAGTGGGATGATTACGTCATTCCATGTCCAGCATCTCCTGTGCCAACGCAAGCCGATTCGCCCCCGGAGGATATTGGGGGATTCCATAATATCCTGGAAAGGGCTGCTTTGCGTTTCAAGATTCCAATACCACTCAACAACAAGACTGTTTCCTTTATGATTTTAAGGAACCATTCAAAAAGGCTGTTCGGTCCATCCCTATCATCGACTAAATTTGGGACCAAGGGGTTAAAATCATGCAAAACCCTTCTTCTTTGCCCCCAGTTCTACCCAGGCTGGACAAAAAATATAGGGCTCCAGACACGGCTCCAGCTTGCCTTACTGGCCATCCCAAGCCGGACTCGGTCATTACTCAAGCAGCGCAAATCGAAAAATCCTTCTGCTGCTTCAACTGCGCCACCCGATAAGGAGGGAAGAAAACTGGACAAAGCGGTTTTCTTCGATGTCCGCGTTGACAGTGCGCGTTCAAACTCTATGGCACTGTTAGGACGTTACAACCGTCAAATGTGGGCCGATATCGCCCCATATTTGGGACCATTGTCAGAGGAGGAAAAAGAAGAGTCTAAAAAGATTCTCTTAGAAGGCGAACGCTCAGCCTCAGAGATGATTGATTGTGCGATGGATATCGCATCGACGGGGTTCCGCCAACTAGCTGGAGCTGCGGTACTGAGACGACAAGGCTGGCTCAAAGCAACTACTTTCCGACCGGAAGTGCAAACTAAGGTGCTCGACATGCCTTACCACGGCCAACTTCTGTTTGGAGCACACATTGATGAGGCGCTTCAAGGTATTAAAAAAGATACCAATACAGCGAAGTCACTGGGTACCCTCCAGTTTAAAAATCCTCCCTTTCGGGGCTCAAGAGGGAGAGGCCAATCTTCAAGAGGTGATTTTCAAGGTTACCGGTCCTTGTACAGCTCAAATCCGCAGTACAAACCCCAGTATCAGCAAAGACAACAACAGTTGTCTTACACGAAGTCTTGCTTTCGTGGTAGTGGAGGAAAGAAGGACACAGCCATAAGACAATTACTTCTCTCTGCCACAGGTCTCCACTACTTCTCCACCATGCAAAGTTGGAGGGAGAATTTCATCTTTCCTACAAAATTGGAGAAAGATTACTACGGATCGATGGGTCCTCCAACTAGTTCGCTTCAGGCACTCTCTGGAGTTCATAGACATTCCGCCTCAAACTCCTCCTCGCCCAATGCTCCACAAGAATTTACATCTGCTGCAATTGGAACTCTCACTAATGCTCCAGAAAGGCGCTATGGAAAGAGTCCCCCGCGGTCAGAGAGGCAAGGGGTTCTACTCCCGATTCTTCTTAATTCGGAAGAAAGAGAAAAAATTCAGACCTATATTGGACCTAAGAGACCTAAACAAGTATCTCAAAAAACAGTCATTCCGTATGGTGTACCTACAGGAGGTGCTACAACTCCTCAATGCGAACGACTTCATGGTGTCTCTAGACCTTCAAGACGCTTATTTTCACGTGCCCATCCACAGGAATCACAAGCAATACCTCAGGTTTGCTGTGGCTGGCAAACACTACCAGTTTCGGGTGTTGCCTTTCGGCCTGAAGTCGGCACCATGCATTTTTACTTCTCCAGTAGCAGCGTACCTCCGGCGACATCACCAAGTCTTCCCATACTTGGACGACTGGCTCGTCAAGGCACCTTCTTTTTCAGGCGTGACAAAGTCCTCCAATGCCTGTCTTCAACTTTTCAACGACTTGGGCCTTACTCTAAATCGAGAGAAATCTGTCCTCCAGCCTTCCCAGCGTCTCACTTTCCTAGGCGCTGTCCTCGATACGGCTCAGAAGAAAGCATTCCCTTTGCAGGAGCGTCAATCCAAGCTGGCATCCTTGGCGGCCCGTGTACAAACCAAAAGAACCCTCACGGTGCGCCTTTACAAGTCAAAGAAAATACATCCTTTTTCTTCGTCACCTGCACAGATGTTGCCTTACCTTCTTCATTTGGCAAACTCGGGTCTTGCTCATGCTTCAATAAAAGTTCACCTGGCTGCCATATATCGGTTCAGACGTTCCTCAACTGATGCTTCCCTCTGGTCCAGTAGACTCATAAAACAATTTCTTAAAGGCTTGTTCAGGACATTCCCTCCGGTGAAGTCTTTACCGCCTACCTGGCAGCTAAACATTGTGCTTGCTCAAATAATGAAACATCCCTTTGAGCCAATACACAAAGCCGATATCAAATATCTTTCCTGGAAAGAGGCTCTTCTACTGGCGCTTACCTCAGCGAGAGGAGTAAGCGAACTCCAAGCCTTCTCAATTCAAGACCCTTTCCTCCAATTCAGGCAGGACAGAGTGATTCTAAAGACTAATCTTAAATTCATTCCAAAGGTCCCATCTGACTTTCACCTTAATGAGCCTATAGTCCTGCGGTCTTTCTTCCAGAATCCACTTTCTGCAGCGGAGCGGTCTCTCCACTCTCTTGATCTCAAACCCTGTCTTAAGTTCTACATCCACAGAACAGAGACATTTCGGAAGTCTAACCAACTCTTGCCTTTAGCAGACCTAGGAAAGGTCTTCCATTGACTAAGCAGAGCATTTCACGTTGGATCTCTGCATCTATTGCTTTCTGTCATCAGCCAGCAGGACATCCTCTGCATTCCAAGGTCCGTGCTCATTCCACTAGAGCAGTCTCAACCTCCATGGCGCTCTTTGCGGGAGTGCCCATCATTGACATCTGCAGAGCGGCGACATGGAAGACGCCATATACGTTCACCAGGCACTACTGCTTGGATACTGAACTAATGAAAGATGCAGCGTTGGGACAAGCTGTGCTCCGTCATCTATTTCACTAGAGGTGAGCCTTCTCTATCATCCCACCTTCCTACTGTCTACATGCACATTTCTCTTTTATATTGCATTTTGGTACCTTTTGCATTTCACAATTGATATGTTATTATCTAGTGAGATTTCATGTTGTACCATTCTAAATGTGCTTGTTATTGCTCGCTACTCTGATTCAGGCAAGTGAATCTATGAAAGATACCCCTAATCTATACTACTATTATAAAGAGAGAACTTTGAACCTTTGAGGCGGGTAAACTCCGGAACCACAGCACCAATCCAAACACCCGATACATCGTTGTAATTGTCAGGGTATGTAGGAAGGTAGATCCCTGACTATGGTTGCCCCCAACTTTTTGCCTGGTGTTTTGCTGGTTTTCTGACTTAGTTGACCTGGGGCCCTGCTATTCAGGACCCCAGGCCCACTGCTCTCTCTGTAAAATGGATTCCATGTACCCTAGGTACATACCTAATTGGATACTGAGTCACCTTATCAGCCCCTGTACAGTGTACCTTAGGTACCCAGGGCATAGGTGCACCCAGGGCCTACCAGGGGCTGAAGCATGTATTGTGCCACCCCTGGCTGGCCATCCAAGACTGACACAACTGGCTGCTTGACAGCTGGGGCAAGGTGGTGTAATCACCCTTTGCTTTAGATATAGTATTCCTATATCTAACCCTAAAATGGACACATATATTCCTATCAGTCACTCCTATGGCAGGCCTTATCAATCCTGAAGGCAGAGTGCTTGGAATAATGTGAAATGGTGCTCTGGCATGAGCTGAGCCCGTTTGCAGCTTGCGGAACCAAGTCCTAATAGCTGTTCCATGATAACGCTATACCATATACTCTTAAGTGCATTATGTACCTCGCGGTCATATGCTAACTTTGGTATAACATTATCAAAACATGTCGAGTAAGGTGTCATACGAATTGGAATACTAACCCCTCGCCAATTCTGGCGACGGGGTTAGCATTCCACCTTCTAGAGGGACACGACATGTATGTAACCTGTAACCCCGGTTAAAGTCAGACATAGCCTCAGCTCCACAAAATGGATGCTGCCACCGAGACACAAGTCTGCCCTCCTGTTGCTGGGAGTCCTTCCAGCAACGGAGGCAAGGACAAAGGGTTTCCTGTCAGGGGCGGTGCCAGCACCATCCCAGACAGGATTTTGTGTATCCCAGGTAGGCAGGGCTTTAGAGGAAGGTGACTGCAAGTGGCACCCCGGTGCTCACTATGCATAGGCCAGGTCAAAACCAGTTCTGGGGGCACACCAGCCCCTGAGCTGGGGAGAGACCGGACAAAGGAGAGGGGTGTAACCACCCCCCTCCTAGTCCCACCCATGGGGCAGGACTTAGACGCGTGCCAGCCCCCTTTTGCAGGATAAAGGTAGGAGCAGGCCCCCTTCCAAACTAGATCATCTTTATTTTATTTATTTATTTTGAAAGTTTTATATAGCGCGAACAAGATCTTTGCAGATATCAGAGCGCTTTACATAGAGAGAGTACAAGATCCTAATCAAACAGCTAAGTCAGTAAAGCTAACAGCACAAATCGATGTAGACCAAAAATACAGATAATACAGATAAACAAAGAGGTCGAACAGGGAGTAAGGTCTGTGCATATTCTTTAAGAGTCCGAAGTAGTGGTTCAAGTGTAATTAGTACACTTGAACTACTTGGTGGGTTGGGTTGAGTTGGGTGAGAGTTGTATGGGGTTTGTGCAGAGAAGTTCTTTGATGATGTGCAGTTCTTCTTTGACCTGGATGAGGGTGGCCATGATCTTGTCCAGCGTGGGGTATGCGATGGCGGTGGGAGCGGGGATCAGAGGTGCATGACTGACCCGTGAATTAGCGAGCAGGAGGGGGGGGTAGGCTGGTGTTCGTGCAGGGCTCCATTGTGTCAGTGTCCATGTACGGGCCGGAGTTAGGGAGGAGAGAGAGTTTGGGCGGGGGCGGTATGGATGAGGTAGAGAGGGGGTTGGTGGAGGGCGGAGAGAGCAGGGTGGAGGCTGGGTGTAAGTTAGTGGTGGTGGGGGTGCAGTAATGGTAGTGAGGACTGAGAGTGGGGGGGAAGTGGGATTGATGGTGGACCTGTTGAGAGGTGGGGGAGTTAAGTAGAGAGAGGAAGTGTGTTCTGCGTATTTAGTCAGAGGGTAGTGGGGGCTGAGGATGGGAGGGGATAAAGGGTGGGAATTGTCGTTGTGTGTGTCGTTCCGGAGCTGAGCTAGGTTGAGGGCGGGAGCTGTGATGTCAGGGGAGAGAGGAGTGTGGGTGGGAGCTGTGATGTCAGGGGAGAGAGGAGTGTTAATGGTATGTGTGGAGGTCCGAGGGTTGGTCGAAGGGGAAGGGGTGGTGTTGAGGGTGATGTCAGGGGAGAGAGGAGAGTGGGTGAGAGCTGTTGTGTCTGGGGACAGAGGGGTGTTAATGGTATTTGTGGAGGTCTGAGAGTTGGTAGGAGGGGAAGGGGTGGGGTTGTGGGTGAGAGCAGTGTGGGTGGGAGCTGTGATGTCGGGAGAGCGATGAGTGTTAATGGTATGTGTGTAGTTCTGAGGATTGGTGCGTGGGGAAGGGGTGTGGTTGCGGGTGAGGGTAGTGGAGTCCGGGGTGAAGGGGATGGCGGTGAATTGAGTCATCGGTGCATTAAAGGAGGTTAAGAATTAAAAGTTAAACGGGTGCAGTTTGCCTAAATGTACCGAATACAGGTAGCTGTATGGTGCTGTCAGTATACTGGAACAAAATACAACAGCAACAGTAAGTCACATGAATCGCAAGTGACATTAGCGAGCAACCAAAAGATATATGCGGTAGCAAATGTTGCAGTACAGGAGTTAAATGTACCAGGTGATACTAGTGAGCACCCATAAGTAAATATGAGGTAGCAGTCGGTGCATTACAATTTATAATACCAATACATAAAAACAGATAGTTGTAGATTATGAGCACCTAAAAATATATGAGGTAGCAATCGGTGCGTTACAGGTAAAACAATTACATAAAAACAGGTTATAGGACCAATACGTAAAACCAAATAGTTGTACACTGTGAGCACCCAAGAGTATATGAGGTAGCAGTCGGTGCGTTACAGGTAAAAACAATTGCATAAAAACAAAATAGATGTAAAAATGCTGCAATAGAAGGCAGACACTATCACAAGAGCGTGTCGATATAGGCTAAGTAAGGTGCGCGGTAGTGGAACTTAGTCTATGTGTCCGGTTCTCAGGTCATGCTCCAATAGTGAGATTGACTAGTCCATGATGGCCGCCACTGAGAAAGATCAGTCTAAAGTGGCCGCCAAGAAGGGGAGTCGGAGACAGTAGTCCTCTGTTCTTGCTTTGAGAGCAGGGAAGGGCCTTCTGGGAGGGAGTCCTATCTCTATTTTGATGGACCTGTGTGGAGGAGTTATGCCGAGGGGCCTCGTGGGCGTCTGGAGGTACAGGCAGAGATTTATGGTTTCAGTTAGTGACCCCTGCCCTTATAAACAATGGCGGTTTGAAAATGTGAGACGAGTGGAGTAAATAAAATACCTTATGGTTATTTTCAGCTCTGTGGCGCCTTAGAGTTGAGATTGCAGTATTATTGCCGATATCACGCTTTGCAGGCATCCAGGGTCTAGGCAAGAGGTGAAGCAAGCAAGATGCGGTGAACTACTGGCAGGTTGCGTGCAAGACCCCATGCCCGATCCTCGGTCCCCGCCAGCACTGCAAGAAGTCTGCAGGTCTGCTCCGCAGGTCCGCTCCTGTGGCCCTTGCAGCAGCATGAGAGGGGGGCCTCCGGGAGTCACGTCTGCCGAGGGAACCTCGCTGTTGCCCGCAAATCCAGAGCTCCTACGCTGCAACCCCTCCCGCCTCGCTAGGCGATGTCGTGTGTCTCCCGCTTTCCTCGCCTTTAGCTTCGGGACTCATGAGCCCGGGTAGAATCCGCCGAGCAATATGAGGGCAGCTCCCTCGCAGATCCTCACAGCTCCCTCGCAGATCCTCACAGGGGGCGTCTCTGCTCCCAGTCAGCGGTCAGGCATCCCCTGCTGGCTCCGGTCAGCGCCCCATCAGCCGGTCCCCGCCTTCCGTTGTGGTTGGGGGCCAGCTCAGTCGACCCCACCGAGCCTGAGCGCCCACTCTCCAATGGGCGCCGCATGAGTCCGGGCAGAACCGCCGCGTAGCAAGAGGGCAGCTCCCTCGCAGTCCCTCACGAGGGGCGTCACTGGTCACAGTCTGGTATCCCCTGCTGGCTCCGGTCAGCGCCCCAGCAGGCTCACAGCGGATGTCTCGATCCCAGTCTGGAATCCCCTGCCGGCTTCAGTCCGCGCCCCAGTAGGCGTCTCTGGTCCCAATCTGTTCTCCCCTGCAGGCTCCGGTCAGCACCCCTGCAAGCTCCAGGCAGTCAGCCGTCCGTTCTAGGCGCCTGCGATGGACAGTAGCATCCCGGTAAAGGCGGGGGCGATTAGGTCCTCTCCCGCGCCGATAAGAATATGTTCCAGTTACTTTAGTTACTGTTGTAGTTACATTCAGTTGCGTAACTACGGATACCCGGGATACTGAGTGCTAACAGGGATTAAATCCAAAATTGGAATCCCAAGCACTTGGAGCTCCGACGAGGAGCTCCTACCTGGCGGCCATCTTGTTACTAAGCCATGAGAAAAAGTATTTTCTTAAGAGTTTTGTTATGTGCTTAGCTCCCTGACTCATCTTGTTACTAATCCTGAAACTACTTTCCACGAAAGGAACTCAAGACTCTTCTCAAGATTTCTCCCTTGTGACTGAGGAGTAGTCACCCTGCAGCAGCAGGCACCAACTAAGTATCTTGCGGTTTGCTGCCAGCCTCTCCTTCGGATCAAGACTGCCCAGCTCGACGAGACCCGGACTCCCTGCCCTCTCTGACCTCAACCTACCTCTACAGCACAGCTGAGAAGCGTGGATGCGATGAGACCAGAGGACCCGGCGACCATCAGAACCAGCACGACACTGACCTAGCACAACCACCGAGGGACCCTCGAGTGGGTGCACTGGGGTAAGAGAAGCCCCAACCCCAAGCAGCACGAGCACCGAAGTCCAGCCCCCCAGCATCCACCAGATCTGCGTGGGGCCCTTTTGCTTCTGTGTCGCTTGCCACGTTGTCCGGTCGCTTGCCCGTTGGCTAGTAACCCTCCAGACGACGTCCTACGTTTGTTTCACCGCTGGTCTAGCTCCTCTAGACTGGCCCTTGTCTCCTCTTGAAGGGGAACTTCCTCGGACCCTCCTGGTCCACCCTAGACGCCATTTTGTGTCTCCACGTGGGCTTGCCTTAGCCAAGGCTTGTTGCCTCAGCCAAGGCTTGTTGCCTCCTTCAACGGATCCAGCCTCGCCAGCAGCATACATCCGACGTGGGACAGCTCGCAGACCTCCAGCCTGGTCGACATCAGCGCCCTGGTCCGTGCAGCAGCAGAATCCAGTGTCACCTCTTCACCTGGCTGAGTGACCTCGTCCGGTGCCATCCTGGTGCCCACCTAATCACTGGCTAGTGATTCAGAACTTGGTCCCCTCTGCTTACAGGTACGCTTCTTCAACTGATCCAGTCCTTGGATCAGCCCGGAACATCTTCACTGGCCGCCTGCCAGCAACTTCCATTTCAGGCTCCCGGTTCGTCAACGAAGGAATCCGACGACACTTGAACCCTATGCAGCCGCAGCCACTGGGCTAGGTAAACAGAGTACCCCGGTGCTCCAGCGTAGACCAACTCTCTAAGTGTCTAGAACCACTTTCGTTTTTGACCTACCTAGTCGGGTTCACCCGAGAACACTAACATTTGCATTTGCTAGTATCCATAGACTTGTTCCCGCATTACGCGTGAGAGTTCCCACTCTGCACACGACGTCCCTAGGCCTCCTGCTTCTAATCTAAGGGTTCAGCATTGTAGGCCTAGCGTTTCTAAAGTCTATGAGAGTAGTACTTACCTGCTAGTAATTTCGCATTCCACTTCTTGTGTATATGGTTTTTCGTGCCCCTCTGGCATTTGTGTAAATTGTGCGACTTGAAGTATTTTCTTAAGAGTTTTGTTATGTGCTTAGCTCCCTGACTCATAAAGAGATCAGGGTAGACTTGTTATAAATAAATATCCTTTTATTTTCATAACAACTTGTGTGGTGTCCTTTCACTTGGTGTTCAAGGGGTAAATGTGATGGTAAAACAGCTGGCTTAACACGCCCTCTAGAGTTTAGCCTAAAGACTGCACGTGTCCATGCTACTAGGATAGCTGGTCTATCAGGTTGACTTACAACCAAACATCAATAAGGGTTGTTTGGACTGATACATAGTGATCACTAGAATAGTGAGCACTGCATATCAGGCCAACTTCTCACATTGGTGAGCAGCGGTTGGGATTTGAGCTTGCTGTTGTTTTACCACACGTATCCTAAGAATATCATTTGAAAGATCACATAAGTACCAAGGTACATATAACTTAGCTTAGAATACTCTGAGTTCTACTGAACCAGCTGTTGTAGTTCAACAGGGCCTAGCACACCCTGACTACAACTCTTAGCAAGGGATCAGTAGGCAAACAAATAGTGTAGGTAAGTGCACCACTTACACCACACTAGAAGCATGTCTACCCATGGAGAGTCTTCAGAGACTCCCCTAGTGGCTAATGACCCTCCACAGGTCATCTCAAGATATGCAGCTCTCAGTTTCCATGAGATGAGACAAGTGTGTACCTCCAGGAAACTGAAACAGGGGTCTAACCCCACCATTCCCTTTCTGATAGGTCTCTTAGAGACATATGATGCTAGGAAAGCTTCTCATACAGATGGGAATATGCCAGCCTTAGAGGGCACCCTTGGTGATCCAGACCTCCTTGACACTGACAAAGCAGTTGAGGAGGAGGAAGAAGAGGAACCCTCTGGGGATAAGGCAGACAACAGGCCTGAACTAGTCAGCAGACTTACTAGGGCCAACTTAGACCTACTTAGGGAAGGATCTGGGGGACCCCCAGTACTGACCCTAATGAGTCCTAACCTTGGAGTTAAGAGAGATAGATCTCCTTCTAGGGACTCCAATAGATCTCTGCACTCTAATGCCTCCTCTCAGAGGAGAAGGATTTCTCCCCAGAGGAGATTGACTTCCCCTCAGAGAAGAGAACATGAAGCAAGGATGAAACAGGCTAATCTGAGGATTGAAAGGGAAGAACTTGCCCTGGCCAAAGAAAAGCTTGCCTTTGCTAGAGAGCAGCAGATGAGTGGGACAGTTCCCACTGGTGGCAGCAATATCCCTAGGGATAAGGAAAGGAGTTTAGACACTAAACACCTGAGTAAGATAGTGCTCCCCTTTAAACAAGGGGATGACATCCACAAGTGGATGGCTGCTTTGGAGAGGGCCTGCACTGTCCAGGGCATCCCCCAAAGTCAGTGGGCAGCTATACTGTGGCTCTCCTTTGAAGGCAAAGGTAGAGATAAGCTCCTCACTACTAGAGTAGAGGATGCTAACAATTACCAAGTCCTGAAGAATACACTGGTTGATGGGTTTGGCTTAACCACTGAGCAGTACAGGTTGCTGTTCAGAGACACCCAGAAAACTCAGTCTCAGGATTGGGCTGACTTTGTTGATTGTTCCACTAAGGCTTTTGAAGGCTGGATACTGGGTAGTAAGGTTACTGATTTCAGAGGATTGTATAATCTAATTATGAGAGAGCAAGTCTTAAATAATTGTCAGAACCAGTTATTACACCAGCACCTGGTAGACTCTGATCTGACCTCTCCACAAGAATTGGGTAAGAGGGCAGACAAATGGGTCAGAACCAGGGTTAGGCCTAAGAACCAAGGTGGTGACCAAAAGAAGGAATCAACCAAGCCTCAAGAGAAGGGTGGGAATAAATCTTCAGATCAAACCACATCAGGGCCCCAAAAATCCTCTGAAGGGGGTGGGTCCCAGAATCCTTCCAATACCCAAAAGAAACCTTATTGCCAAACCTGCAAGCAGGTGGGTCATTGGAAAACTGATGTAGTGTAGTTCCTATCTTCCCAATAGGCTCTGCGCATTGGAATAATACCTACAGCAGTAAAGGCCTAGGCCAGACGTTAACTAGGTCTACTACTGTCGATACTACACTTAATTTTTGGGTTTGCCAGCGTAGCTCAGAGTTCGCTAGAAACTTTCTCGAATGTTCAGGAAAGAATTAACTCCCCTGATTAGACAAGGGATTTAGTTTCTGACAACCATAGAACATGACAACTTTGCTCTCCCCTAATCAAGAGTCAATCTCAAGAGTCGTGTGAGCACAAGGCAATTATTTTACTCAGTCAGTACGTGCATTCTTAGTCTCATCAGATTGTAGAGAAAAGGAAGAGACGGGCGTATTCAATAAAAAGGTGTTATTTATTGATCAGTCTCTTTTCTCGTACAAGAGAAATGGATCGATATTATTGCAATACTTATAGTTAAGTAAAGTGCATACATTAAAAGCAATAGTATAAAATAATACTGTAAAAACATTGATATGGTTTCTGAGCCATATGATGTTTAAAATGATTAAAATATATTTACATACACATATACATTTGACTAAACGTACTCAACTGGTGTTTCTAAATACGCCTACCCCGTGTACCTGACCTAAGTCTAATGCGTGGGCGGGAATAGAAAGTTAGTTTAAGTTAAGTTTGTTTTTGCCAAGTGAATAACTAAAGAATTCTCTGTGAGGGGTTATTCAGTTCTGTACCTGGAAGTTAGGATGAATGAGGAATGGTATCTCTTTCTCTGCTCTCGATATTCCAGGCTGCCTGCGAGGGCTGCCCGAAAGCGCCGGTGCTGGGTCTCTCGGCAGGAGATAGCAGCGCGTCTCTCAGCGCATCAGGAAGGCGGGGCTGCTGCCAGCGGGGTCTGCTCTGCTTCTGGGCTTCGGCAAGTATGGCTGCTCCGTCTCGTCACCACGCGTGTGTTTGCATAGGGCAAGATCGGCAATATTTATACCTTAAAGGTGCCGAGATTGACGTAAGGATGGACATAGATACGTCAATAAAGATGTCATACGACTTGCTCGTTAGCACATTCTTTACTAAAGTTCTCTGTGAAATCAAAACAATGGCCGCACGGATTTTCCAGGTTGTCATAGGTTTGATTTGTTATGAGAACGTCGTATGCCTTATCAGGGGCTGGAGGAATGTCGCTTGTCTAATTAGATCTCAAGCGTTATGACCTAATCAGATAACACGTTCCTGTGCCGTAGTGTGACTGCGTCAGATAACGGTATCTGCATCATGGGGGCTTTTCTTGCCTCATGGGCTGACTGTTAGTTAACTTGATAGTTAGTTTAACCAGAATAGGGTCAGGAATAGGGGGATTGATTCAGAACCTATAGGAATACATGACACTGACATCAGTTTCCCAAAGAACCCCAATAAGGAAAACATACCCCCAAGTAACACCTCCAAGCCACCTGTTACTACTAGTAGTAATCCCCCAGGTGGTGGGAGTGCCCCCAAGAATTTGGGTGCGTTTACTTTGGGAGTTCCTGAGGACTCTGGCCTAACCAGGTCCCCTGACTTAGATACTCTTGTCTGTGAAACTGGCATGGGGTTTGCCAACTTCACTACTTGTCCCAACACTTTGAGCAAGTACAGACAGGAGCCCCTCATCAATGGTATAAAAGTTGAGGCCTATAGAGATACAGGGGCTAGCATCACCATGGTGACTGAGAGCCTAGTCCCCTCAAGGCAACTTTTTCCTGGAGCCACATACCAGGTAACCAACATTGATGGAGTGCAGAGAGATCATCCCATAGCAGTTGTAAATCTCAGCTGGGGAGGTGTCACTGGCCCCAAGAGAGTGGCAGTGTCATCAAACGTTCCTGTAGATTGCCTACTGGGGAATGATTTAGAGATCTCAGCCTGGGCTGAGGTAGAACAGGAAACCCATTTGAAAATGGTGAACCTCCATGGTAAGGTTAGTAGGGCAGTGATAGCCACAGCCCCAGTCCAAGATGTCCTCCCTGAACAGGTCAGGAGGGCTGTGCCAGTCACAGCCCAATCTCAGACAGCTTCCTTCCCAGAAAAGGTTAGCAGGGCTGTGATGGTCACAGCCCATACCCAAACTGAGTCCCCTCCTGAAAAGGTTGGTGGAGTTGTGATGGCCACAGCTCAAACTCAGACAGATAATAGTGTTGTGAAGCCTGAAACTATGGATCACTCCACTCAGACAGAGAGCATTGAGGAGGAAGAGAAATCTCCCTCCCACCAGACTTTAGGAAAGGGTCAGCCTCCTCAGGGAACTGATCTGACCCCTTGTGAAGAAACTGCTCCAGAGGTAGTCAGGCCTAGCCTGGCAGAGCCTCTGATGTCAGTGGACCCTTCCAAGGTGGGACCCAGTCTGGAGCAGGTAACCTGCCCCTCTCTACCCTGCCTCAGTCAGCCCTGGGCTGTAGAGGCCAGGGAGGCCAGTGTTGGACCCCAAAGGGCCCCCGGTCCAAAAGAATCTCCCAATCAGCAGATTAAGGGCACTGAAGCTAGCAGACCTAGCCAAGTGAAAATAAAACACACTCCTGAGGGATCCCCCTTAAAATTAGTTAGGGACCTCCCACAGATGGACACTGATGGGCACAGCCAAACTTGGGACCTGAGGGCCCCAGACCTGACCTGTCCCTCCAGTAAGCCAAACAGAGGGACCCAGCCTCCAGCTTTAGGTAGCCAGAGGTTGACCCTGAGAGCTCACAGCAACTCAGTCCTGGAAAGAAAGGCACACATCGTAGGTGGTGATTGGAGGAAGTTGAGCCCAACATTAGTGGAGTCTCACTTCAGTACTCCATCCCAGCACCAGCCTTTTACTTTGTCAAAACACACCACAGGTAGTTTGGTATGGTGGAGACCCTCAGATACCCTTAGGGTGAGGGATTGCTTAGTGGACCATGAGATAGGGGGTAACCATGCCAGTGCTGGTACTTCCTTATATGGCCACTTAGGCAATATAGGCTTACCTGGTCAAGGATAGCCTTATCTCCTTTCGTTTGGGGGGGGTTATGTAGGAAGGTAGATCCCTGACTATGGTTGCCCCCATTTTTTTGCCTGGTGTTTTGCTGGTTTTCTGACTTAGTTGACCTGGGGCCCTGCTATTCAGGACCCCAGGCCCACTGCTCTCTCTGTAAAATGGATTCCATGTACCCTAGGTACATACCTAATTGGATACTGAGTCACCTTATCAGCCCCTGTACAGTGTACCTTAGGTACCCAAGGCATAGGTGCACCCAGGGCCTACCAGGGGCTGAAGCATGTATTGTGCCACCCCTGGCTGGCCATCCAAGACTGACACAACTGGCTGCTTGACAGCTGGGGCAAGGTGGTGTAATCACCCTTTGCTTTAGATATAGTATTCCTATATCTAACCCTAAAATGGACACATATATTCCTATCAGTCACTCCTATGGCAGGCCTTATCAATCCTGAAGGCAGAGTGCTTGGAATAATGTGAAATGGTGCTCTGGCATGAGCTGAGCCCGTTTGCAGCTTGCGGAACCAAGTCCTAATAGCTGTTCCATGATAACGCTATACCATATACTCTTAAGTGCATTATGTACCTCGCGGTCATATGCTAACTTTGGTATAACATTATCAAAACATGTCGAGTAAGGTGTTATACGAATTGGAATACTAACCCCTCGCCAATTCTGGCGACGGGGTTAGCATTCCACCCTTCTAGAGGGACACGACATGTATGTAACCTGTAACTCCGGTTAAAGTCAGACATAGCCTCAGCTCCACAAAATGGATGCTGCCACCGAGACACAAGTCTGCCCTCCTGCTGCTGGGAGTCCTTCCAGCAACGGAGGCAAGGACAAAGGGTTTCCTGTCAGGGGCGGTGCCAGCACCATCCCAGACAGGATTTTGTGTATCCCAGGTAGGCAGGGCTTTAGAGGAAGGTGACTGCAAGTGGCACCCCGGTGCTCACTATGCATAGGCCGGCTCAAACCAGTTCTGGGGGCGCACCAGCCCCTGAGCTGGGGAGAGACCGGACAAAGGAGAGGGGTGTAACCACCTCCCTCCTAGTCCCACCCATAGGGCAGGACTTAGACGCGTGCCAGCCCTCTTTTGCAGGATAAAGGTAGGAGCAGGCCCCCTTCCAAACTAGATCATCTTTGAATCCTGAAACTACTTTCCACGAAAGGAACTCAAGACTCTTCTCAAGATATCTCCCTTGTGACTAAGGAGTAGTCACCCTGCAGCAGCAGGCACCAACTAAGTATCTTGCGGTTTGCTGCCAGCCTCTCCTTCGGATCAAGACTGCCCAGCTCGACGAGACTCGGACTCCCTGCCCTCTCTGACCTCAACCTACCTCTACAGCACAGCTGAGAAGCGTGGGTGCGACGAGACCAGAGGACCCGGCGACCATCAGAACCAGCACGACACTGACCTAGCACGACCACCGAGGGACCCTCGAGTGGGTGCACTGGGGTAAGAGAAGCCCCAACCCCAAGCAGCACGAGCACCGAAGTCCAGCCCCCCAGCATCCACCAGATCTGCGTGGGGCCCTTTTGCTTCTGTGTCGCTTGCCACGTTGTCCGGTCGCTTGCCCGTTGGCTAGTAACCCTCCAGACGACGTCCTACGTTTGTTTCCCCGCTGGTCTAGCTCCTCTAGACTGGCCCTTGTCTCCTCTTGAAGGGGAACTTCCTCGGACCCTCCTGGTCCACCCTAGACGCCATTTTGTGTCTCCACGTGGGCTTGCCTTAGCCAAGGCTTGTTGCCTCCTTCAACGGATCCAGCCTCGCCAGCAGCAGACATCCGACGTGGGACAGCTCGCAGACCTCCAGCCTGGTCGACATCAGCGCCCTGGTCCGTGCAGCAGCAGAATCCAGTGTCACCTCTTCACCTGGCTGAGTGACCTCGTCCGGTGCCATCCTGGTGCCCACCTAATTACTGGCTAGTGATTCAGAACTTGGTCCCCTCTGCTTACAGGTACTCTTCTTCAACTGATCCAGTCCTTGGTCAGCCCGGAACATCTTCACTGGCCGCCTGCCAGCAACTTCCACTTCAGGCTCCCGGTTCGTCAACGAAGGAATCCGACGACACTTGAACCCTATGCAGCCGCAGCCCCTGGGCTAGGTAAACCGAGTACCCCTGTGCTCCAGCGTAGACCAACTCTCTAAGTGTCTAGAACCACTTTCGTTTTTGACCTACCTAGTCGGGTTCACCCGAGAACACTAACTTTTGCATTTGCTAGTATCCATAGACTTGTTCCCGCATTACGCGTGAGAGTTCCCACTCTGCACACGACGTCCCTAGGCCTCCTGCTTCTAATCTAAGGGTTCAGCATTGTAGGCCTAGCGTTTCTAAAGTCTATGAGAGTAGTACTTACCTGCTAGTAATTTCGCATTCCACTTGTGTATATGGTTTTTCGTGCCCCTCGGGCATTTGTGTAAATTGTGCGACTTGAAGTATTTTCTTAAGAGTTTTGTTATGTGCTTAGCTCCCTGACTCATAAAGAGATCAGGGTAGACTTGTTATAAATAAATATCCTTTTATTTTCATAACAACTTGTGTGGTGTCCTTTCACTTGGTGTTCAAGGGGTAAATGTGATGGTAAAACAGCTGGCTTAAAACGCCCTCTAGAGTTTAGCCTAAAGACTGCACGTGTCCATGCTACTAGGATAGCTGGTCTATCAGGTTGACTTACAACCAAACATCAATAAGGGTTGTTTGGACTGATACATAGTGATCACTAGAATAGTGAGCACTGCATATCAGGCCAACTTCTCACAGGGTCTGCAGATGGACATAGGCTATATAAAAAAATAAAATATACGTTCTTTAAAATATTTACGATAAAAAAAAAAAAAAGTAGTCCCTTGGAAGTAGCGCCGGCCGCAGATTGCTCTGAAAGCTGTCAAGGAGCGAGCAGTGAAATGGATGCAAATAAACGTGCTGATCAGAACTTCGTGTGGCTTTGCTTTAATTTGGGGCTTCCTGTTTAGACTCTATGGATATCGGCTGTTTGCCCAGTCGTGAAGCGAGGCCCACCTTACGAAGGGTTCGTGCAGGCTCTAAGAAGGGGCTTGCAAAGACGGAACGAAGACAAGAGCAGCTCCAATGCAGGTGGTGCTGCCTTGAGCACGAATTCACTGCTGCAAAGCGCAATCTGAGGGCTTACAGCGCTTTACTTTACTCCACTTGGTGAATACTTGGTTCAAATTGCAAGGACTGTTGAGTGGCCCCACTGTGGGAAGAGGGCCAGCGTACTACAAGGCACAGAAGGCTTTGCGATTTAGCCACGCCCACTGTGGCAGGTGCCAGTGATTATATGAGCAGACGCGGCCAAAAACTGCTCTTCCAGCCCTTCGTGAACAATGCCTCTGAAGAAAGGATTATTTCCTGAAACGAGTCAGGCTTTACATGCTCAAAGATTGCTCTGAATGCTGTCAAGGAGTGAGCAGTGAAATGGATGCAAATAAACGTGCTGATCTGAACTTCGCGTGGCTTTGCTTTAATTTGGGGCTTCCTGTTTAGACTTTATCTATACTACTATTATAAAGAGAGAACTTTGAACCTTTGAGGCGGGTAAACTCAGGAACCACAGCACCAATCCAAACACCCGATACATCGTTGTAATTGTCAGGGTCTGCAGATGGACATAGGCTATATAAAAAAATAAAATATACGTTCTTTAAAATATTTACGATAAAAAGAAAGTAGTCCCTTGGAAGTAGCACCGGCCGTGACGTGCCTGCTGACATCAGGAGCGCGGGGAGGAGCGGCGTACAGGAGCGCGAGGAGGAGCGGCGGACATGAGAGCGGGGAGGACAGGCGGGGAGGAACGGTGAGGAGCGGTGGACAGGCAGTGAGGAGCGGCGGACAGGCGGGGAGGAGCCGCGGCTGAGGTAGGTGAAGCGGCCCGTGTGCGGCTCATTGGGGGCCTTGAAAGTGGCAGGTGCGCTCCGGGGGACCCACGGACAACGTCGGGGCGGGCGGGGGCCCAGAAGCCTGATTGCTCCCGGACAACGTCGGGACGGGCTGCTAGTACTGGATAAGAAATGCGTTACTTACCTGTAACTGCAGTTATCCAGTATTGGTATCTTTCATAGATTCACATGCAACCCACCCACCTCCCCTGGAAGGGCTCACCTTAGTTTCTCTCAGTAATATTCTACTCAGCACTGTGCTTACGAAAATCTGAGGGACAAGAGCTCCTTCCAGGAAGGTTCTAGAGGGTGGTGATAGCTGATTGGCTCTTGGCCAAAGTTTGGTCCTTTTCACAAAAGGACATGGATATGTTACTAATGAGAGGCCTCTGGCCCATTACTATATGTGTATATATATGTCTGTGAGACATTACTTTATTTATGTACCAGGGACTCCCACCCCTACGACGGGGAAAGATTCAGGCATGTGAATCTATGAAAGATACCAATACTGGATAACTGCAGTTTCAGGTAAGTAGCGCATTTCTTCATTATTTAAATAAGAACGTCTGTGTTTTGCTTGAGAGGTCCTTAGCACGCATTCTATCAACACGTCATCCATATATTGTAATTCACATCTTGCAGAAAGTAAAAGTTTTTGCTATAGCAATTCTTCTACTTCTTAAGCTCCTATGCACTAACAGCCCTACTCCACCTTTCACTCTTCTGTACAAAGTAGTTCTTGAATCTCGTGTCTACATATTTTAATATGAACCTGGGCAGAAGAATGTACATAGATTGGTATAAGGCTGTTTGTAAGCAGTTCAGATGTTTAATCCCTCTTCTTTGACATTATAAATATCTCTTTTGGTCATTTTGCTCGAGTACCAAAGTCTGCATTACAATTTTTCTCTGTTATATTCTTGGAATTATCATTTATTACACACAGCCGCACCCTGTTGTTGTCTTGGCATTGTAGTTAAATGTATGACTTGTATACGTTTTCAAGCCTTAGCCACTTTTAATTTCTTTGTAGCAATTAAGTACATTTTATTGATATACATTTATATGTATTGAGCTGGTACTTTTTATAGCCAAAGTAATCTTAGAGCAGATTCAAAATAAGTTTTGACAAGGCTCATGGGTCCACCTTTTGAACCATTACAAGTTACAATGTGATACGTCAAATTTTGATGTTTTTATAAATGTTTTCCTTTTAGACGATTACACAGGAAAATCAAGAAAGCCAGGAAAGCCAGGAAGTGACTTTTGGTTCTGAGAATTCTGGGTCACCGTCGCAGGGAAGCAGTCAACAACAGTTCCAGGAGGCAGAATCTAAACTAGAAGAGTCACGAGAAATGGAGCAAGAGGTAAAGGCCATCCTAATGCAAATATACTCATAAGAAAAGCACTCTCTAGGATGTAAAGTTAGAGAGCAAGAATATTTCTCTGCAATGGGGGGAAGCTCTCAATAACATATTGCAGGAAAAAAAAATTTGTAGCATGTTTGGCTGTAGATGCACATGCTCTGTATACTCCTATCTAATGTTGGGTTGGATGTTGCAAGTAGCTTTTGTTCGAAGAAGTTTTCTCAAATCACAATATATCCAGTGACTACTTGTAGGAAGCTTGGTTTCTGTTGCAGTAACCCCCTCCCCCCCCAACACTTTTTGCCAGACTACTAATGCACTTTGACTTGAAGTGCCCTGGGTTCCTGCCATTCAGGTTCCCAGGGCCTATGTCTTACCCAAATACTGTACCTCCAATTGGCACCTCCCTGGCCACCTGTAAGGAAAACCCGGCGCCTAAAGACACCCCTGCACCTGAAGTCACATGGCCTTGGGTGGCCCAACTGACGGTGTCTCAGCATCCCCAGGCATCCCAACTTACCTCTCCAACCAGCAAAACTGTCCTAGCTGGAACAGACAACATGATAGCAATGAATTATGTGCAAATGCAGAGGGGGACAAACTCTCTCCAACTGTCCAGACTCACTCAAGCCATTTGGAATTGGGCGACCCATCACAAGATTTATCTTCTGGCACAACACCTTCCAGGAGTAAACAATCCACTTGCTGACCTCAGCAGAAGGAGACCGCAAATTCACGAGTGGGAACTTCATCCCCAAGTTCTCCTTCTGTACTTTCAACAAAGGGATTCCCACAAATTGACTTGTTTGCCTCCGCAGAAAAGACAAAATGGCCAAGCTTTGGCACCAGGTTCCTACACCCGCTCTCAAAGGGCAATACCCTATAGATGAACTGGTCAGGGATATTTGCCTATGCTATCCGCCTCTCCCGCTCATTCCACGTCTGGTTCAGAAGCTCAGGCAAACATCCCTCCCATTAAATCTAGTAGCTCCCACATGGGCACGTCGGCCATGGTACACCACCCTGTTGGAGCGGACACTAGTTTCACATCAAAAGCTGCACCTCACCTCCAGTCTCCTCACACAGAACCATGGAGAAATCAGACATCCCAATCCCAAATAACTGAACTTAGCGATCTGGCTCCAGACGTCCTTGAGTTTAGTTATTTAAATTTACCACCAGACTGTTTAAGTATTCTAAAAGAAGCAAGAAGGCCTACCACCATAGCTTGCTATGCAGCAACGTGGAAAAAGTGTTGTACGCTCCTATAACAAAATCAATCCTTTAAATGCTTCTTTACAAAACATTATCTGTTACCTGTTACAGTTACAGCAAACTGGACTAGCTTATTCATCTGTGTGTTTGCACCTTGCAGCTGTAGCTGGGTATGTGCAGAACAAGCAACATCTGTCACTATTCAGAGTTCCAGTAATCAAAGCTTTCATGGAGGGATTGAAAAGAGTAATACCACCAAGGATTTCTCCTGCCCCAGTCTGGAATCTCAACATTGTCCTCACAAGGCTCATGGGTCCACCTTTTGAACCATTACACAAATACCCTTAACAGTTCCTCTCATGGAATGTTGCTTTCCTCATTGTGCTCACATTACTGAGGAGTGTTGGTGAGCTATAGGCATTAACCTTAGAAGAACCCTTCTTTCAGCTACTCAAAGACAGAGTAGTTCTGCGCACCAATCCTTAATTCCTTCCCAAAGTGGTATATGCTTTTCATACCAATTGTGTAACCAGCCTTTTTTCCTCAACCTGATTCTGTAGCAGAACTCCCTCTTCACACGCTTGACGATGAAAGAGCGTTCTTGTACTACATAGATTCAACAAAAGACTTTCGCAAAACAAAACTGTTTTTTTTATTTGTTCTACCTCACAAAGGCAATCCCGTCTCTAAATCTGGTCTTGCAAGATGGATTGTTAAATCCATTCAAACATGCTTCGTTAAAGCTAAGGGAACTTTATCCACTCACAAAATGGGGGCTTCTGTGGACTTTTTAGGTTACATTCCTCTAGCTCACCTATGTAAGGCAGCTACATGGTGTACACCACACACATTTACCAAACACTATTGTGTAGCTGTGCTAGCATGTCAGCAAGCTAATGTAGGCCAAGCAGTACTTACAACACTATTTCAAACAACTGCAACATCTACAGGTTAGCCATTGCTTTGGATTGTACTGCTTTGTAGTCCATGCAAAGTATGTGTATCTACAGCACACATGCCTCGAACGGATAATGTTACTTACCCAGGAAGCATCTGTCCTTGGCATGTAGAGCTGTAAATTCACATGCGCCCACCCGCCTCCCCGGGTACCTGTAGTTGTTGCACTTCTTCATTATACATCTATACGCATGGACATCTCTATGCTACACTTACTTATTTCATTCTCACCCTCTTATGGGAAACCAATCTAACAATGGAGTCGATGACCATGCGCACTATCACTGAAAAGAGGAGTCCCCTTACCTCATTACTAGGAAAGACTTCTTCGAAGAAAAACAACTTGCAAACATCCGGACCCAACACTAGATGGCAGAACTATGCAAAGCATGTGAATCTACAGCTCTACATGCCAAGAACAGATGCTTACTAGGCAAGTAACATTATCCTTATTTAAATTTTTTGTCATCCATGTTAAGCAGCGTGCTTCTAATCCTAGTAATCTCATTGCTATCTTGCACTTAAAAGGTGTTAATGGGAGATTATGAAAAAGCAACATTTTTCATGCTGAAGTGTTTGCTCGACAGCTGTAATGTATCTACTTCGTGCTTAGGATATGGAGCTTGAAGAAGTGACAGAGCAAGAAGTTACTGAAGAAGAGGCTTTTGAAGAGGAGGAGGAAGAAGAAAAACAACCTGTTCCTGAGTCAAAATCAAGCACACCTTCCCGATCCCATTCAAGGTATTACATTGTAACTATATTATCCAGACACTACATTTTATATTTTTAATTGGAGTAAACAACATATTTAAACTATAGTAGTGAAATGTATAAGCTTTTGAAGTCCTTTGATAACATAAGCATTTCTTCACTTGAGTAGACAGTTTAACAATTTTTCAGTGTAAGGTATAAAGTATCATCACCATATGCAATTTTTGGACAGGTCTACAACAGCGTTAATCCTCATTGTATTTCAGGAGGCAGGGACTGACAAAACATGAAGCATTTCACTTGTTAAAAATTAATGGCAAACTCTCAGGGTTCAGGTGACATGTATAAATCACTCATGCCACCACTGGCTGTGTAGTTTATAAATGAAAAGCGTGTATGGATTTAACATGCCCAATGTAAACAAGCATTAGCAAAGGCAGTAGGTCTCATTTGGACCTGTTGACTTCTCCAATACCTTTTGCTGATGCTGTATACAGCATCAGCAGTATGTTGTGCAGCATCGGCATAAGACACACAGCACAGCTTAACCGGCATTTTGTGTACACATGCACGGTGACTTTTGCGCAGGTATGCGTCATGGTGTGTGCGCCCCTACAAAATGACACCAACACCATTTTCAATGTCTCGCCTTCCAGACGGCACAAGCTGTTTGATTATGAAAGGCTTACAGTGGACTTAAATCTTGCTCATTGTTTACCATTGTTTGACTTATGCAAGTCATTTGCTTCTTATTTAGTGACTTGTCTTCTTTCTGTGTTTGCCCCTCCCCACATTATAGCCTCCTTCTGATTGTCTGATTTGTATCCTTCAACAGCTCACATTTAGGAAACTACTTGCTTGTTTCAGGTTTGGCTGTAGATAAACATACTATGCATATTCCTGCCATCTAGTGTTGAGCACGCATATATTTGCAATTTGTTTTTCTTTGAAGAAGTTTTTTGTCTTGGGTATCAATGATGACTCCTCTGGATGTGAATGCACATTGCCACTGAGTCTGTTGATAAATTGTTTTTTTCTGCCGTCTGGTTCGGATGTGTATCAGTGTTGCTCCTGGTCTTGACAAGCTTGATGTGTCCCGTTCCGGAGGCTGTTGTCTTCCTTCTCGACACTCAGAAAATGTTGATGCATTTGTCTTCTTAGGACGCCCCCCCCCCCCTATACTCCTTGGGTTCATCCTCGCCAAGTGACTGGGCCACTTTACCTATGAGGTCTTTCAGAGCAGTGTGCCTGTCTGATTGACTTAAAAAAAAGATAACGTGTGAGGTAATGGAATGACGCCCTTCAGAAGATGCCTGCAGTGAAACTCCACAATACCCCTGGGCCATTCTCCACACTATCTGTAATTTGTGCTTCTAGCCGGACTATGAGGAGCCAGTGCTATTCTTGCTTGGCGTTCAGATACAACAGAATACTGAATCAGCGATAAGACAGATGGTTGGCCCGCAGCAGGATGTACAAGTCTTCTTCGTAAACACCAGACATCTTCACTGAGGCAGACCATGTTTGCACCGAAGATAAATCTGGTTACTCATCATATCTTTCGTCCTGCCTACCCAGTCCCAAGATCATTGGCTCCGACATCTCGGAGCCCATGGTGAAAGAACTCTGTGGAGGTAGAGGTGATGAGATGTTCCATCCATATCTGTTGACCCCGACCTTGCCTTTATTTCCTGCATGTGTACAGTCGACACCCAGGTCTCTTTTAAAACAGTTTGCCTGTCTGAGCAGAGCACTGCTGCTCTGAGGGACTGGTGTCAAGCCCTGTGCCTAAGCCGCTGCCGTCTTCAGTTGTACCCACGCCCTCGGGCCCTGTTCGACACCGAAGCAAGACATCGGAGCTGAGGAGAGGTCGATCCCAGGGACTTGACCCTTGACAGCTCTCATGTCTGAAAGCATGTGGCAGTGAAAACCCGTTGATGCCCTTAAGCACCATTAACAACCGAATAAGGAGAAAGGCCTAGCCTCAAATCTGCAAAAATGACCTTGATGAGAGGCAGCTGCAAAAAGGTGTTGGGTGAGAGGCAGCCACAGATCATCACCCATCTGCAAAAAAAGCAAGCTCTCTGCTTCTGAAATGACTCGGCCTAACAAACAATCTTGCTTATGAAGATGTTCCACCTGCGGACTTTTCTGTCCCTCTACTACCCTCCAAAATGCCTGGGGACAAGACTGTTGCCCCTACTACTCCTCCACTTTCACCATGACCTCCACCTTCTCCCAACATCACCACCACCACCACCTCCATCATCCCCCATTCCCCCCAACCTCCCCACATGTCCCTGTTGTTCACCGGTGTCCTACTTTGATACAGCCCGTCCTGGTCTTTACTCTCCTGCTAAGGACTTTGTCCTATTTATCCACACCCCACAGAATATCCTTGTCAGGGCATCCTCGCCAAATGACACCAAGACAGTGAAATCAAATGGGCGGCTATCTATTATAAGCTGAAAATTCTTAACCCCCATTCATCCCCCCCA
Source organism: Lissotriton helveticus (assembly GCF_964261635.1). Classification (NCBI taxonomy): domain Eukaryota; kingdom Metazoa; phylum Chordata; class Amphibia; order Caudata; family Salamandridae; genus Lissotriton; species Lissotriton helveticus. The sequence goes on from NC_136067.1 coordinate 1,397,295,178, forward strand.
CCGTTCCCCCGAGGATGATTTCTTTGCCTGAGACACCTTACAAATCAGTGTGTTCTCTCCAATATCTTCATATGCTGAAGGGGATGATAAACTCTGCCCTAAGGCCGGTGCGGTCAAAATCCTGAGTGGTAGCTCCCCGATTGGTGGGGGAAAAATGCAACGCTGCACCCTCAGACCCACTTTGTCTGTGGTCACGTCCCACCACACACCCTGGTTCTCAGCACTACCAGGAAAATGGCAACAGCCCAGGCTACGGGCGATGCTCTGCCTCCTGACAAGGAGAGTAAATGGATTGATGCTGCAGTAAAAGAGTAGGGGTGGGTGCATCCGTACATTGCCAGTTCAGTAAGCCTCATTTCCTGCTATTTTAGAGCTCACTGGGGGGAGCTGGAGAGCCTCCTCCAACATCTCCCTGACCAACACTGCAAGCGAGGGGAAGAATTAGTTGAGGAAAAGGCCATCTCAAACGCTACCATGAGGTGTGCCCTTGATTTGGCCGTCTTTCCAGCCAGAGGAGTGAATACCTAGGTCATCCTCCTGCACCCCGACTCCCTGGGCTGCTGCAGAAGACCAGTTTGCAGAATCCTGTGGAAAGTAAATTAGGCCTTGGCAAGCATTTCTTTTTAACTTTGTGACACTACTCTATTCTTTTTAAATTCTATTTAGAGTTTCCAGAGTAAAAATAGAAGTCTGTTTTTCCTGTGGTGTTTTGAAATGTTCTTTCTTTTACTTTTTGAAAACCATACTTAACAAACATTGGCTAGCCAACAGGTCAGCACTCATTAGATTGGTGAAACCTATTTGATTTGCCAATGCCTGTTTTATTTCTCTGTCTGAGATAAAGCTGTAAATAAAAAAAAATGGAATAGTAGCTCAAAATGCTTAATTTTAACGCAGAGGGACCAGAATTAGTTTGCTGCCTTATTATCCCTCCCAAAATAAATCAAAGTGGCTAAAAAGATGGTGGGCAAAAAGGACTAAAGTGAAGCGGGTTAGGGCGGGCAGGTGAGAAGGGGAGACATGAAGAGTGACACAGGAGGCCGGGGAAGCAGCACATGAGCATTAAAGCAACACCGACCTCGGTTAAGATGCACACAAGAGAGCGCATGCACCACGTTGTCTATGGTTGGAGAGAAGCAAATGATGGAGAGAGCTGTAAAACACATGTACTCTCATGGAGTGCTTTAGCAGAAAGAACAAATTAGTTCCTTAAAATTCAGCTGTGGAATGATAGAAGGCAGACAACTTCCCCAAGGCACAGACATACACAAAATGGACAAGCCTGGACAAGGAAGGCCATTGAATAAAAAGCATGGAAATGGGTGTCAATCAACAAATGGTAAGCAAGCTATAAGCCTCTGCAAGTTCTCGGTAATCCCACAATTTCTTTTGCAAATTGATAACTTGCGCTGTCTGGTAAACTCGACTAGAAAAAGAGATGTTCTAAATAGCCTATGTAGGTAAATTTTATCCTGAATTCACAATCCTCTGTTAAGAATGATGCTACAAAACTATTGAAGTGTCCAAATCCTAGACTGCACCGAAATGGTGCATTGTATAAGGGTAATGAATGTCTAATATGCACTACATTAGAACAGTGCAAACAAAGGTTGCATGTTTCTTTAAGAAGCTAGATGTTTCCAGTTCCAGAAGGAAATTGTATTGGCAAGTGCATCTCTGGGGCATTTCTTTTTACTTGTTCATGGGAGTGGGACCTAGGAAGACTTGTTGTTTTTCCCAATCTCTACAGCTTCTTCTGCCTGAATTCTGGATGTTTCACCTTTACTCTGTGTCTTAAATGACTGGAATGATTTATAAAAAGGGGTAACCCTGTGTCCCTCAGAACCTGGGTATATACGATTAACAAACAAAATGGTTCTGTTGGGTAGCAAAGACAATTCCTTTACCAAAGGAATTGTCTTTGCTACCCAACAGAACCATTTTGTTTGTTAAATGACTGGAAAGCATTTTCACAACTTCTTTAGTTTTTCCTAAAAGATTTTCAAGTCACAATGCCTTCACCATTTTTGAAGTGCTCCTCATATGGCGTGAAAGAAGCAGGTTCAGATCTCTGTCTGGTCTGTGTGTGTCCTGCTTTCCAAGCTCACAGTTCGAGGCATGTGGGCTGCTGAATTTATATCTATGCATAGATCGCCGCCTAGTGTTGGGTCCGGATGATTGCACATTGTTGTCCTGGAAGAGTCTTCAAAGTATCACGAGATAGGTGGCTCCTCCCATGGACTACAGTGCGCATGGGCATCCCCTCCATGCTCAGATTGTTTTTTTCCGCCATTGGGTTCGGATGTACTTCTTGACTCACGTTCGGAAACTTATCATAGTTGCTTTTTTCGAGGCCAAAAGGCCTTAGGGGCGTCGGTATTGTCTTTCGTTCGGTGCCTTTTACCTTCCAGTTCTTTGAACTCGACGTCGGAAGAATTTTGACTTTCGACGCCACAGGCCCTTCGACGATGGAACGGAGCCCGTTCAAGCGCTGCCCCGTCTGCAACTCGAAATATCCCCACATCGACGTACACCCGGTGTGCAACAAATGTCTCTCACCGGACCACGACGAGGCCAGCTGCATGGCCTGTTCAAAATTTCCATCCAAGAAAACTCTCCGTCTTCGGCGCGCTGCACGACAGTCGGCGCGGGAATCGGCACCGGACCCGGAGAACATCTTCGGTGGTGACGACGAAGACACTGTTCATGCAGAGGATCCGGAGCACTCGGATCCCGCTTCGGAGCCCGACTCCACCAAGGACGAGGAAGAACTCTACGTCCATGATGAAGACATCGTCGAGGTAGGGGACGACGTACAACCTACCGGAGCCGTCGACGATGGCTCAGGTGGGGACCTAAGCCCAACTGCAGTTGCTGGGGCCCATAAAGACTCTTCCACGGCTCAGGTCAAGGCATCGCCGAAGGACTTAGCCAAGATCTTTAACACTGTTCTCTAGTCCCGCTTCCGGGCCCGACTAAGAACATTTCCAAAGAGCCATCGGTCGATAGGCCCCACTCGGTGGAGAAATCGAAAGAGAAACCAAAGGAAGCGAAATCGTAACCGAAACTGGTTAAAACACCCATCGGCTCGAAGACTTAGGAACCTTCCAAGTCGAAGCGTGCGCTCGACACCTCGGGGTAGAAAGGGGGCGCCGAGCCGAAGATCGGATCGACTACGCCTGTGTCGGCTGTGAAGCGCATCACGCTCCCGTCGACGTCGACTTCCGGCTCCAAAGGTGGCGGCTCTTCCAAGGGGCTCGAGGCCCAGCGGTCCATCGATCCGAAGTTGAAGGAGCCGATGTTGGTCAAGTCGTTCGACCCGAAGCATAAAGTCGGATCGAAACACCCAGCCGCGTCGCAGCACGAAGGCGTTCCTGCAAAGCAACAACGACTCGAATCGACGCACGGCCTCAAACGCGCTGAACCGTCGAAGTCGGTCGAATGGAACAAACCGCCGCCGTCGAAAACCGTCAGTCCGTCGCCGATGCTCTCGGCGCCGATAAAGTTCGGACTACCCCCGACGGCGCGTCCTAAACCTGCTCAACATACTCTGACTACCGACTCTGCCAAGTCGACGTCCGGTGCCGCGACCACTCGGCCTTGGTCGGAAGACATTGTATTCCAGCCACCGTCCCACGACAACCAATCAAAACTCTACATCGACGCCGAATCAAGTCGACTCACTGTTTACCAGCGTAAGGTCAGACCTGAGGCGCCTATGGAACATTATAGAATACCTCTGAAGAAAAAGAGGGACTCTTCTACCTCTCCTGTTCTTTTTGAGCCCACACATTCATATGATCAGGGCTATACCTACTCTCCCACATATGCCACTGAGGATATGGAGGGGGGGACAATGAGGACCAGTTCAATTATACCATGGATGCTGATCCAGATAAGTCCCAGCCCTGGGCTGATTCTGTGGACCCTGACCCACATGCCACTCCTGATACTCTTTCATTTGCTGTCAAGACTTCCCCTACTGAAGATACTGCTGCTTTCAACGCACTAATTGAGAGGGCGGCACTTAACCATGACGTGGATATGCACGCTGACCCCGTGGAGGAGGACTTTCTTTTTGATACATTCTCCACATCAGAAAGGTCTATGAAAACTCTGCCTATGCTCAAAGGTGTGCTCAAACATGCCAGTGACATTTTTAAAGAGCCCACTAAAGCAAGGGTGGTGAACCCCAGAATTGAAAAAAAGTACCGGCCTGCGCCCGTGGACCCTACCTACATCAAGGGCCAACTCCCGCTGGACTCCTTAGTGGTGGCTAATGCTCGCAAAAGAGCAAACTCTCAGACAACGGGTGATGCTCCTCCTCCGGACAAAGAATCAAAGATCTTAGAAGCCTCTGGGAAACGTGTGGCAGCTCAAGCTGCTAATATTTGAAGGATCTCCAATACCCAAGCCCTGTTAGCAAGATATGACAGGGCACACTATGACACGTTAGAGCAGCTCATGCAACACCTGCCTGATACTTATAAGGAGGGGGCAGAAATGCTTATACAGGAGGGGAAGTTGATCTCCAACGCGTCCATTAAGTGCGCGTTAGATGCAGCCGACACAGCAGCAAGAGCCATAAACACTAGCGTTATGCTCCGGAGGCATGCCTGGCTCCGTATCTCTGGCTTTAAGGCTGAAATTCAGACTACCCTACTCAATCAGCCAGTAAACCCTGACTTCCTGTTCGGTCCAGAGGTAGACACCACTCTTGACAAGATTAAGAAGGACACTGAAACTGCGAAATCGATGGGAGCTCTGCAGTCTCAGCAGTTCAGGGGCGGTTCCTTTCGTCGCTCCGGTAACAGGGGAGCTTCTAGAGGACAAGCGTCACAACAAGCACAGTACACCAAAAGTGGCACACAATCCACCTATAACAAGAACAATAGGGGTGGATATCGTGGAAACAGCACCAAGGGCAGAGGTCGTGGAAATAATAATGCCAGATCCTCTGCCGCTAACAAGCAGTGACGCCTTGTCACTGCCCCCCGACCATATAACACCCGTCGGGGGGCGACTCCAACAGTTCCTGCCAGTCTGGGAAAGCATTACCACGGACAGGTGGGTGACTTATACAACACGGTTACTGTCTAGAACTAACCTCCACTCCACCCAACATTCCTCCAAGGCACCGTCCTATGTCCGCCGAGCACATGCGCTTATTGCAGCAGGAAGTCTTGTCCATGCTGCAAAAAGGGGCCATAGAACCCGTGCCTTTGGAACAACATGGGCAAGGGGTGTATTCACTGTACTTCTTAGTCCCCAAAAAGGCCGGGTCTCTCGGGCCCATTCTCGACCTGAGGCCTCTAAACATATACATCCTATCAGAACACTTTCACATGCTAACATTACAGCAGGTTCTCCCGTTCTCCCGTTGCTCAGTCAAGGAGATTTCCTAGCAACCCTGGATCTGAAGGATGCATACTTCCACATTCCCATTCACCCCAGTCACAGGAAATACCTCAGGTTCACCATCAACAACCAGCATTACCAGTTCAAGGTCTTGCCTTTTGGGGTCACTACAGCCCCCAGGGTGTTCACGAAGTGCTTAGCGACTGTGGCCCAACAGTGTGCCAACCACATGTCACGCACAATCCACCTCTTGCACAGTCTAGGATTTTCGCTCAATTACCAAAAGTCCCACCTTCAGCCCGCACAGGTAACCCAGTACCTAGGCGCGGAAATAAACACGCTCGCTGCCACAGCGCAGCCAAACTCAGCGAGGGTCAACAGCATGCACGTGCTGATTCAAAAATTCAAGCCACAACGCTCACTCCCAGCGCAGGTGTTCATGCAACTGATAGGCATGATGGCCTCCTGCATCTTTGTAGTCCCGCACGCGAGGCTACACATGCGTCCGCTTCAGGAATGCTTGGCACGCCAGTGGAACCAGGCTCAAGGGCACTTGAAAGACCTAGTGTTGGTGACCGGTCGTGCATACAACTCTCTGCATTGGTGGACCACACAAAACCTTTGCAGGGGCCGACCGTTCCAGGAGCCTGTACCACAGATAGTGCTGACGACGGACGCATCTCTCCAGGGCTGGGGAGCGCATGTCCTCCATTATACAGTGCAGGGACTATGGTCACCGCAACAGCAGAAGATGCACATCAACCTACTGGAACTGATGGCAATCTTCATGGCGATGAAGGCGTTCAAGTTGCATCTCTGCAACAAAGTCGTGCTGATCCGGACGGGCAACATGACTGCGATGTATTACATCCAGGAACAGGGGGGGACACACTCTCCACAATTGTCGCACCTGGCACAGTGCATGTGGAAGTGGGCCATTCAGAGGAACATGTTTCTCATGGCGGAACACCTCCCAGGCAGGGACAACCAGATAGCGGACCTGCTCAGCAGACACAGCCATCAAATGCACGAGTGGGAGATTCATCCCTCAGTGCTCCACCCATATTTCCAGCAGTGGAGTCATCCAGAGATCGACCTATTCGCCACTCACGAAAACGCAAAATGCCGCACCTTCGCCGCCAGGTTCCCACACCCACAGTCTCAGGGCAATGCGATATGGATGAACTGGTCGAACAGATTTGCGTACGCCTTTCCTCCAGCACCACTGATACCGCTTGTGGCACGCAAACTGAGACAACACTCCATGACGCTCATCCTGGTTGCTCCAACGTGGGCACGGCAGGCGTGGTACACCACGTTCCTAGAACTTTCCGTGGTTCCACACCAACGCCTTCGTCTCACTCCCAGTCTCCTCACGCAGAGCCATGGCGACATTCAGCACCCAGATCCGCAGCAGTTGAGCCTTGCAATATGGCTCCTGTGGTCATAGTTTGGCTACCTGAACCTGCCTCCTGACTGCATGGACATCATAAAGGAGGCTAGGCGACCTACCACCAGGGCCTGCTACGCGGCAAAATGGAAGCGTTTTGTTATCTATTGCTCCAATCATAACATAAATCCACTTGATGCTTCCACGCAGAACATCATAAGTTACTTGCTGCACCTATACAAGTGTAACCTAGCGTATTGTTCCATCAGGATGCATTTGGCTGCAATGGCGGCTTACCTTCAAAATAGACAGCATCTGTCCCTTTTCAGAGTGCCAGCCATTAAAGCTTTCATGGAGGGACTGAAAAGGGTCATTCCTCCAAGACACCCGCCTTCGCCTGTCTGGAACCTCAACATAGTCTTCACCAGGCTCATGGGCCCACCATTTGAACCTCTTCACTCTTGTGAGATACAATTTCTCAAGTGGAAGTTGGTTTTTCTGGTGGCCATTACGTCGCTACGACGCGTTAGCGAGCTGCAAGCCCTTACTATTCAGGAACCTTTCATCCAAATTCATGCTAATAGGGTTGTGCTGCGCACCCACCCTAAATTTATGCCCAAGATAGTGTCACAGTTCCACATTAACCAGACTATTGAACTACCTGTATTCTTCCCAAATCCTGATTCAGTATCTGACAGAGCACTACACACACTAGATGTTAAACGAGCTCTGCTGTATTACATCGACAGAACTAAAGATTTCAGGAAAACTAAACAACTGTTCGTTGCCTTCTCCCCACAACACAAGGGCAACCCAATCTCTAAATCAGGTATAGCCAGATGGATTGTTAAGTGCATCCAAATCTGTTATCTAAAGGCTAAACGCACACTAACCATCCCCCCAAGAGCGCATTCCACACGCAAGTTGGGGGCATCCTTGGCTTTCCTGGGAAACATTCCTCTAGAGGACATATGTAGAGCAGCCACATGGACCACCATACACACATTCACCAAACACTACTGCGTGGATGTGCACTCCAAACAGCAAGCTGCTGTAGGTCAGGCTGTTCTCAGAACTCTCTTTCAGACTGCTGCAGCTGGCACGGGCACCCGCCGCTAAGGAGGGTACTACTATTTATTCTATGCATAGATATAAATTCAGCAGCCCACAGGCCTCGAACGGAATATGCTACTTACCAGTATGCATCTGTTCTTGGCATGTAGGGCTGCTGACATTTATATCGCCCGCCCTCCTCCCCGGTGCCTGTCGCAGCTGTAGCACTCAGAATTTATTCACTTATTCTCATGCATGGTCATCACTTACTTTATCACACTCCATCTCTGCCACAATGGCGAAAAACAATCTGAGCATGGAGGGGATGCCCATGCGCACTGTAGTCCAGGGGAGGAGCCACCTATCTCGTGATACTTCGAAGACTCTTCCAGGACAACAATGTGCAATCATCCGGACCCAACACTAGGCGGCGATCTATGCATAGATATAAATGTCAGCAGCCCTACATGCCAAGAACAGATGCATACTGGTAAGTAGCATATTCCTTCTACTGCTGTACATGCATTTTGTACAAAATGTCTGAAAGGAGAATAAAAGATTGAGGCTGTTGGTTTATAGATGGTGGTTGAAGACCTGAAGGCCAAAGAGATCAACAAGGGATTTAAGTGAAGGTTCTATTCTACAATGTCACATTCCTCAGCCCCCAAGGGCTCCCGAATGGGGGAGTGAGAGGGTAGGTCTAAGGAGCAAAGATCCAGGAGAGAAAAATGGAGACACCTTCATTTCCACCCTCCTATTACCCCCACTGGATGTCAAAGAAATTGATATTTGCTAAAGGTATAGCGCCGACATGTTTGCTATTAGGGCTCTTCATCGATGCCAAATCACAATCACAATTCGCCTTGAGGAAGATCTTCGATGTCTAACAGGGTTCGAAAAGTCATTTAGTTTTTACTAGACCGGCAGGTCTGGTAACCTACAAAATCTACTCGCCCTAACTGAAATGCACTTGACCAGATTTAAAGGCATTTTTATTGCTCATTTACTTTGTGAGCCATAAAGATGCATTTAAATCTTGCTATGTTTGTTTTCCCACTTGCCAGAAAGGGCAAGTTGGACCTAAAAATAGCTTGCCCTATTTAAGTCTGGCTCTCACATGCGAGCGGGCGTGTGGATTTTTCGAGCCCAGATCTGATATAACATTCCTCGATATTGAGACGTACCTTGGTGCCGATTCTGGTGTTTTCTTTCCCTGGGGTTTTCCAAATATAGATATGTTTGCCACAGCTTAAAATGTAGATGCTTCATCTACAGATAATGCAAAGCAGTGTCTCTGAGAAATGTCCTTTTGATTAGATGTATACGTTTTCCTCCTATTCCCCAGATACTAACAGGGATTCTGAACTAAGGATCTCCAAAGTAACCCTGATGCTAATCGCCTTGGAGTGACCCGTGTAATTGTAGTTCAGATCTTTTTTCATGTGTAATAAGCCCCCACACAAAAGAATGCCAAGCAGTCCAAACCATCTAACAAGACAGTAGTGAGTTAAATATGCCATCTCAATCTGACTGCATTGATTTTGGCAGTATGGCTTCTGAGATCATACAATATAGATATTTTAATTTGTCACACGATTGTAGGTATATCTTAAAGGAAGTAAAAAGACAGTCAACAAGGTTAGTCTTTTAAAAGCAAGAGTTTTTAATATGTTGTGAACAATATGCTGTGAACAATATGCTGATGCTATTGCCAGGGAAAAGTAATTTTGCCCTTAAGGGCTTTTCTTTCTACAGTTATTAACTGACAACCTCTTTCAGTGTTAACCTACGGGCTGGGGATCTGCAATGGAAAAGTGATCTGGGCAATTTCTCCAATACCAGGCCTATAAAACCGGATTATTGAGGACCCTACTTATACCTACAGGACCCCCCACACCTGGAACACCTCGGAAGGACTTTAGGGGTTCTGAATATATCAAAATATTGCAGATCCTCATTTCACAGTGCTCCCAGCGCAAACGTCGATTTTGGGAAGCTCTTTACAACAATGTGGGCAGTGAAATGTGCAATTTCACTAACCCCAGGGCATATAAAAACCTTTGTGTATATTTTTTTAATATTGATATTAAAATATGTTTGTAGTGTTTATAATAGTTCTGCGTTGTTGAGTTCTGGTAATCATGTAATATTGTATTTGTTAAGTAAAGAGACTGGTTGCCTGTGCGTTTACAACATTATAGTCATAAAATTAGTAGCATCAAAAGAATACATTCACAATATAAAATTATATATTCATAGCAAAAATTCCTACAGAATTCAATAGATTTCATTTATATATGATATATGTTGTATTTCTCTTTTACATATTTGACCACAGTCTAGGTCTAAATCAATTAACTAATAAACTTGTGTTGACTTGACTTGTACTAGTACAACATGTAGGTTTCATTGTCTCTAAAGCTGTCCTAATAAACCTGCTCTCCACTTAACACTTGGGCACCACTGTGACCTGGCAGCAGCTAATCCTGCTGCTCTTTCAGTACAACCCTCCATTGTAACCCTGCCCTATCACTTAGCTCCTTTTTTGCTTGTCACCCTCCAGTTAAAGTGGCAGATTACGCCTCGTTTGTTTAAAAATCCCTTCCTCTGCAGAACATTTCGACATCAGAATTATTAATGTGTTATCATTTGCGGAACACACTGAGGCTTTCTATGCATAGGCAAAAGAAACAGTGGACGGGATGCCTACGGATGGTTGGGAGTCGATCTAGAGAAGGCGAGTGGGTGGTGGTACTATTGATGCAGCCAAAGGTAGACGGTGGGGAGAATGCGCAATGATGGAATAGTAAGTATTGTAATTGGTAGTCATACCCAGGATGGAACATGCTATGAGACCATGAAAATAGCAAGCATTGAAACATCATGCAATTAGTAGTACACGTCCATTATGCAGAGATTGCAATTGAGAAACCAAATACAGAGCATAATAAATTCAGGATGGGTCTCAAAATCCACCCACTCAGCCAAGCTTTGCAAGAATAATGAACCGCCGTCATTGAGTCCACTCCAACAGCAGTTCTATTTCATTATCGCCGCAAAGCTCCAAAAAGCAGGCATATTGAGCATATGGCACTACAAAACAGTCAAAGCAATGTAGCACTGTAGCAAGGGATGCGTTCTCCGAGACGGCAGATTATACCGAAACATTACAGACAACATCCATATGAGCACTAACAGCGTATCTACTACAAATAATGCCATTCTTCAGATAGACGGGTTGTAATTAAACATTTATTTGGCACATCTCTTAGAAGGAACAATCAATAATTACTTGATCAAGGACACGGAAAAGATATATTTGAAACCACAACAATTCACAGGCTAGCTTGTTTACGTTCCATTACACTCCCTTGCTGAATCCCACAGGTACTGTCTGAACTCATAATGTTATATTTTCAGGAGCATTTCCAAGCTTGTGCTTTGTATGTGGCTAAGGTGAGGTATAATATGCATGACTCCGTGGAGGAAACTGAAGATTAGATGGCTTACAAATCCTATGCAGTCTCAGTAATAGACATATCAAATGTATGTACATAAATATTCAGAAGAGACATGTTCTTTTTGACATCTTATTTTGATGATGTTTTCATTCCACAGGGTTTCCAACTACCTGGCATTTCCATGTGATTTATTTGAGAGGTGTTGGTTCATTTGTATGCAATGTTCTATCATCATTCAGAGCAACATCACATCTCCTTTTCTCACGGAAGAAACAAGTATTTTTTCTGACGACCATCATGTTGCCATCCATCCACTGCGCTCATTACTTGTTATATTGGTACCATCCGTCTTGATACTCCCAGTCCCCCAGTAATTGTCATTTTGTATTTAACAATGGAAGCATTCACGTCTTCAACAAACACACCGCATCTGTTAGCAGCAAAACGGATCACGATACTAACACTTTTTGTGTTAAAATGTATTGTAATTGCATTTATATAGCCCCTACTATCCCTGATGAGGCGTTGAGGCTGCCTAGGGGGAGTTCTTGCAGCCCCCGGCACATAGAGAAGTGGCCTGAGCAGAGTGCCTTAGAGGCCATTGCAAAGCAAGTGCCTCGAGGCTAGTGCGAAGCAAGGCTATGCGCTTGTTAAAAATGGCAGGCTGCTGCTGTGAGTCCTGGCCCCTAAAGAAGAGAGGTCCCAGCCTGTGTGTAAGTGTAAAAAAAGCAAATGCGAGACAGGGCTGTGCTTGGCTATCTGCAGGAAGTTTGAGATGGAGGGCAGTTGTTGAAGGAAATGTGCACATGTACTTGAGGGTAGCCTGCTGACGACACAGGCGCTGCGTTAGAACAAGAGGCCCGAAACAGCAACCTTTGCGGACCTAATATGCGGGTCACCAAAGCCTCTGTATATATGTGTGTGAGGAGGGGTAGGGGTCGGGGGAGAGGGCGGGTGTTGCATTAAACTAGAGCAAGAGAAAGAGAGAGGGGGTGACAAGGGGATTTCTTCTCCCTCTTCAATCACCCAACACTATCTAGTTCACCCTTCTCTATTTGCACGCTCCCCTTAGGGGCAACCAGTATGACTCTTATTAATTGTCAGTTAATTACAGTTTTGCAGCGTGAATCTTTCTGGATTCACTATGCTGTGCATTATTCCGCGGTCTTGTGGTTGGGTCCGGATTCGTAGTCTTTTCTTTGTTTTTTTTTTTCTTTTCTTAGCCCAGGTTGGCGTCGGCGTCACACCCCCTTGGGTGTATTTCCGGTGACGTCGGCATGCTTCCTGCGGAAGCTCCCACTCTTGGGCGCCATCTTCAGATTCTTTTTTTCCGCGGTCGGGTCTGGATCGTTCCCGTTTGGGCTCCAGACATTTTTGGAGAAAGAAGAAAGAAAATACAGAAAAGACGAGGAGAAGTCATCTGAAGACTCCAGGGGACTTCATCGACGAAAAGTCAGCAAGGATAAGGCGTTTTCCATCGAGATCCTCGACGACCGTCGACGAACACGCGACCAGAGAGGCCCTGGACGCTCGATGATGGACAACACGCCGTTCAAGTTCTGCCGTAACTGCCACCAAAAGTATGCGCAGAAGGACCAGCACCCGGTATGCAACCTTTGCCTACCGGTGAACCACGAAAGCGGAGACTGCAACGCCTGGTCCGCCTTCGCCCCGAAGACCCTTCGTGTGAGAAAGAGGCAGAGGGTAGCACACGCCGCCCTGCAGGGGAAGGCCCCGACTCCGTCACTCTACGAGCTGGGGATGTCCTCCGAGGAAGAAGACAACGCTGCCGCCGAAGACGACAGCTCCACGGTCGTAGAGACCGATTACACGAAGACTTCTGACAAGGTAGGAGACTCTTCAGCCCCCAAGAACCCGAGAGACTCTGAGTCTAGAAAAATCGAGGGCAAGACCCCGAAAGCGCCGACGCCAAAAAAGGCGGCGTCCGCGACTACTCCCAGGCCCAGCGGATCCTCCGAGAAGGAGTCCCCGGCGCCGAGAGCTGCTGATCAGCAGAAAACGTCGAAAATCGTCCCCGAAAAGGATCGATCGACGCCGAGGGAGAAAGACCCAAAACTGACGACGACGACCAGAGACCCAAAATCCGGTTCGACGTCTACGTCGAAAACTTCGACACCGAAAGGCACGGCGACGAGCCATCTGCCGAAAAGAGCGGCCGACCCATCCGACGCGGAACACGCGGCCGAGATGGAGAAGAAGAGAAGGCGCCTCGAGGCAGAAATCGAGAACATCATGCAGCGGAAGAAAGAGTTCGACGCAAAGATGAAAGCCTTCACGATCCCTCACAAGACCAAGCCACCGGTGGTGGAGGCGGTCGAGGAGGAAGAGGAGATCGCCGAAGTCGCTGAGGAACAAGACCAGGACGTCGAGGTGATCGACGACCAGGAGGAGTACGAGAATCCCTACGATAGTTACAACTATAGGGAGGAAGAGGATGGCAGGACGGACACAGAGTCTGCACCCTCTGACCTTCAGGAGGTAGATTACATTGATGTCGACACCGACAGCCCGGAGGAGGTGGTCGACACTTACCCCTCGAGGCCCTCGCCGCCGGACGACATCAGGGCCTACAACTCGGTGATACAATCTGCCGCAGCAGCTTTCAAGCTCAAGCTCGACGAAGAGAAGCAGAAAGCAGACTTCCTTCTAGAAACATTGCTCCCAACACAAACGAGGAGCCAATTCCTTCCAATGCTCGAAAGCGTCTTGGCTCAGGGGAAGGAAGCATTCAGGGAGCCCGCAACATGCAAGGCAGTAACTCCCAGAACTGAGAAAAAGTACAAACATGCCACAAAGGACCCGGCCTACATTCAGGGCACGGTCTCCGCAGACTCCATTATCACGGCCACAGCAAGGAGGAGGGCTAACGTACCCACTACCTCGGGCCCGCCACGGATAAGGAGAGCAAAAGGATGGATCTGGTGGGCAGAAGGATCGAACGGAATGCCGCGACCCACTGGCGCATGGCTAATTCCAACGCCCTGATAAACAGGCACATGTACCAGATCATGGAGGGGCTGGGGCAGTTGGTGAAGGATAGCAAAAGGTAAACGTCCCTGACTCTTAGAGTAGCAGATTGGAAATAGCTAGATTAATATTAGTAGACCTGGTCTAGCTTCGGGGGGACAATTCCCTATATCATCATACAAAGGATTAAACTACACACTAGGCAAAGTGAACAGCTGAACCGAAAATTAATAAAATTAAACACACAGATGAATATACCAGTCAAGCGATTTATGTCATGTTAAAAATGATCATGGAATTTGTTTGCCTCCCAATTGGGTTACAATCTAAAAAAATAACACACATATAGTTAAAAACACCACCTAACGTGGTCATATAAAAAATGCAATAAACAAGTCAAAGTTACAAAAACAGTCGACACAGCGTTTCGGTGCTTTTTTTCTTTTTTGACACCTTCTTCAGGACCTTAAAACATTTGACTCCAATTTCTCTAAAAGTAAATGAGAGCATTTTAGTATTTATATTTGTTGTGTAGGTTCATCTCATTTGCCTAGTTTTACGCTACTTGTTACTTATGCAAATATAATTGTGCTAGACCACTTGCCTGGAATACCAGAGCTTTTTTTTGTATACCAAGAAAAACAGTTAACAGATAACAAGTATAGAGGTCCTACATTAGGTCCTACATGAGTAAACAAAACCTTCCGTTGTTTTATTTTACTGAATGCATCACATTACAAATTTTTAGATGCAGCTTTTTCATCGTACCTTTCTTCTGAACTTGATTCCTTTCAAATGGTTGCTACACGTACTATGCGTTGCTCAGGTATTTCATGTATCCTTGAGCTATATAAATCATAAACACAAAAGCCACGATTCAGTCACACCATTCTAATATATTCTGCATTTCTAGAAATATAAGCAGTATCGATTTACCTCTCATTATAGAGATATACTCTTATAACTGCACGGAGGAGCCACCGTTGATAATAAAAGAAACTTCTTATAGTCTTTGGGCCTGGAAAGTCCAAACCTTTTATCAAAAATCTTTTATGTATACTGGCCTTTACACGTATTATCTTATTAACCCAGGGATACAATATACTGACCTTTTTCAGATTCTGGCCCATTCTTTAATGGAAACTATTCATGTTAGTTTCTATGCTTCTTGCCCTTTGTCCAAATGTTCTCCTCGTTTGGATGAAAAAAACGATCTGCGATAGAAAAAACCACAAGGGGTTTGTTTCTAAAATCTATGGTACTGTTAAAGCATATATATATGCCGTATTGCAAGATTCAAAAAGAAGGGGTCATTCTCAATATGTAGATAAACAGTGATTTAAAGCGGTTCCATAAATTCCGATGACCACCGGTTTCTGTATCATCCCCTTATACCTATTCTCCTCAAAAACAGGGCTGATCTCACAGTCTCTATCAAAAGGATTTTTCTGCCGTATCGTTTAAAACTTAAAGTTTGGATACTACAGACATGTAAGCGTCACCACCCAAAAGTGGGTTTTGTCTTGTTATTACGCGCAGGTCCTAGGGCTAAACCTCACCTTATATTCGGAATTCGGCCTCCCTGCTCCTCCGTGTACCCGTCTTCCTGGAAATTTGAAGAGTACCGCAAATACGCGTCGCTGGCATTTTTATAGGTCGAGAACCCATAGTGACCCGGAAGAGATTCGGTTATTTGTAATATCGCAGTTTAATACTTACAAATGAATCGAACGATTCATATTTTTGATATCGCCCGGTTATTCGGTGTCAATATACGTTGTTAAAATGCGATATTCATCTTAGTTCGGCAAAAACGGGCATAATTGAACCGGAAGTAAACGACCTCGGTTGCCGCAAAATCTAAATTGTT
This sequence comes from Lissotriton helveticus, assembly GCF_964261635.1. Taxonomy (NCBI): domain Eukaryota; kingdom Metazoa; phylum Chordata; class Amphibia; order Caudata; family Salamandridae; genus Lissotriton; species Lissotriton helveticus. The sequence continues at coordinate 1,397,311,298 of NC_136067.1, forward strand.
TTCCTGTTTATTGTGAGATATCACATCTGCTTTTTTCTATGTAAATTAGAAGAAGCGGAGTTGGTGAAGGACCTGCCCCAGGATGCCAGCCAGAAGGCCGAAAAGCTGGTTGAAGAGGGAAAGAACGCAGCTAATTCTTGCCTTAAGACGGCCCTGGATGGGGCAGACACAGCCAGCAGGCTCATGATGATGGGTGTCACGGAAAGGAGGCACGCCTGGCTCAGGATCTCAGGTTTCAAACCGGAGGTGCAACACAGCATCCTGAACACACCGTTCAACGGCAACACGCTTTTCGGAACAACAGTTGATGAAACGCTCAGTCAACTGAAAAAAGATAACGAAACAGCAAGATCCATGGGAGCATTGCAGTTCAGAGGGAACAAGAGGGGCACCCCGTCACGGAGGCCCGGCGGGAGAGGCGGAAACCAGCCAGGTACATCACACCAGGCTTTCCAGCAAACGCACCAGGCAGACTCGCAGGCTCAGCATGGTCAGCAGAAGCAGTCCTGGCAGTACCAACAAAGAGGCCAGTCCTTTCGAGGGAGAAACGGACGGGGACAAAATAGGAGAGGGCAGCAGCCCACCTCTAAGTGACTTCAAAAAACTCCGTGTGCCCGCCCACAAAAAAGATCCCAGGGGGCAGCACGTACAGATGGGTCAAGACAAACTAGACACCTACGACCACATGACACCAGTGGGAGGAAGATTAAGATTTTACCTCCGAGAGTGGAGGGAAATCACATCAGACAAATGGATCCTCAACATTATCCAATTCGGATACTGCATAGAGTTGGAGGGGAGGCCAACAAGCAGAAAACCAAAAAGAAAAACACTAGCGAGCAAGCAGCTGCAGTGTCTTCAGGAGGAGGCAAAGGAACTCCTGCGGAAGCAGGCCATAGAACGGGTACCCTTCAAGGAAAGAAACACAGGAATATACTCAACGTACTTCCTGGTACCAAAGGTAGACGAGACAATGAGACCCATTCTAGACTTACGGTTCCTGAACAAATTCATAAGAACGCAAAAATTCAAAATGACCTCCCTGCAAGAGGTGCTCCCACAATTGCAGACCGGGGACTTCATGGTCACAATAGACCTCAAAGACACCTACCTGCACATCCCAATGAACAGAAAGCACAAACACATGCTCAGGTTCACCATTGGAGAAAGCCACTACCAGTTCACGACACTGGCCTTCGGACTAAAATCAGCTTCAAGAGTTTTCACAAAGTGCCTCGCAGCAGTCGCAGCGCACCTACGAAGGCAAGGTATACACGTATACCCTTACCTGGACGACTGGCTGGTGAAAGCAAACTCATACCAGAAATGCAAGCAGCACGCACATACAGTGACGAGCACGCTCATAATCCTGGGGTTCTCCATCCATTGGAAAAAATCATCAATGGAGCCGGAACAGGTCAAAATCTTCCTGGGAGCACAGATCAACACCTTACAGGGCAAGGTGTTCCCCAGCGAGAAGAGGGCGAGGGTGCTGGTGAAGGAAACTCGCCTCTACCGGAAGGGACAAGCTCGGACAGTGAGGACTGCGAGCAAGATCATGGGCATGATGGCATCATGCATCCACCTGGTACCAAATGTACGACTCCACATGAGACCCATTCAAGAATGGCTACAGGAGCAATGGTCACAAGCTACAGGTGGTTGGGAGGATCTAGTGGTTGTAACGCACGCAGTGCAGAAGGAGATGGCATGGTGGACCATGGAGAACATAACAAGGGGAAAGCCTCTAACGCCCCCAACGCCAACAGTGACCATCACCACAGACGCATCCCTGAAGGGATGGGGCGCTCACATGGAGGAGCTCAAGGTGAGGGGACTGTGGACGACAACAGATGCGGCAAAGCACATCAATTACCTAGAACTGAAGACAATCTTCCTTGCACTGAAAGCCTTTCAAACAAGACTGTACAAACACAAGGTATTGATACAAACAGACAACACCACTGCGATGTTCTACATCAACAAGCAGGGGGGCACACAGTCAGCACCGCTTTCAACGCTGGCGCAGGAGATATGGAGATGGGCCATCCCCCTCAAGATAGACCTGCTAGCCATACACCTACCAGGGAAGGACAACATACAAGCCGATTGGCTCAGCAGGCAGACATCGGCATCCCACAAGTGGGAGCTCAATGCTCAGGAGACAAGGTACCTGTTCGACAGGTGGGGGACACCATCGGTGGACCTGTTTGCCACACGCCAGAATGCAAAATGCCAAAACTTCGCATCCAGGCAGCCCGAGGAGGGGTCACTGGGGAATGCCCTATGGATAGATTGGTCAGGGACATTTGCTTACGCCTTTCCCCCGATACCACTGGTGCACAGAGTGCTGAGCAAGTGCAGAGCGAGCAACATGACACTGATACTGGTCGCACCACAGTGGGCGAGGCAGACATGGTACTCGCAGATCATGGAGATGACACAGTGTGCACCCCACAGATTCAGCAGGAGGAAAGACCTACTCTCCATGCAGAACGGAGAGGTACTACATCCAGAGCCAGAGAGCATGAGCCTAGTGGCGTGGTTCCTGAGGACATAGAGTTTGCACATTTGAGACTACCCGAAAGCACCCTGAGGGTACTTCGGGAGGCACGAAGGCCCAGCACTCGAAAGTGCTACGTTGCGAAATGGAAAAGATTCACAATATGGTGCAGACAGGAAAGACTCCACAATAAAATGAAGAGGGACTCCACAGTGCTGAGGTACCTGACGCACTTGCTGGAGAAGAACCTTAGCTCATCCTCGTTAAGAGTTCACTTGGCAGCGATAGTCGCCTACACAAGGGGAGAAACGTGCAGGAGCTTCTTCACATCACAAGTGGTGAAGAGATTCCTAGAAGGAGCAAAAAGGATCGCACCACCCAAGCGGGTGCCGCCACCTGCATGGAACTTGAACACAGTCCTAACGGAACTCATGAAAGAGCCCTTTGAACCACTTCACAAGGTCTCCCTAAAGATGCTAACTATGAAAACAGCCTTCCTGGTTGCAATAACGTCCTTACGCAGAGTAAGCGAGCTTCAAGCGCTGACGCTACAAGAACCCTACATACAAATACACAACGATAGAGTTGTGATGAGGACTGACCCACACTTCATGCCGAAGGTGGTATCCAAATTTCACATGAACCAGTCTATACAGATACCGAGTTTTTTCCAAAAACCAACAACTAGCGCAGAGCTAGCTCTGCACACCCTGGACGCCAGAAGGGCAGTCATGCACTACATTCAAAGGACAAAGGGACACAGGAAAACAAAACAGTTTTTTGTGTCATTCGCAAACAGCTTCATGGGGAAAGCAGTAACCAAAAAGACCATTGCACGATGGATCGCACAGACAATTCAACTCTGCCACAAGCGTGCAGGACAAGAACTGGCAGAGGGGACACGTGCCCACTCCACCAGGAAGAAGGGCGCTACAATAGCCTTCCTGGCTAACACACCCATAGAGGACATATGCCTGGCGGCAACATGGGCTTCGGTGCACACGTTCACGAAGCACTACTGTGTGGACATACAAATGAACAAGGAAGCTCAAGTGGGACAGAAGGTGCTACAGCACATATTCAACACCCAACGCTCATCTTCCACCCAGCCGCCACAGAGATTAGAAACCGCTACAACATCTATGCACAGCATAGTGAATCCAGAAAGATTCACGCTGCAAAACGAATAGTTTTCTTACCTGTCGGTGTAGTTTTGCAGCTTGAAGATCTTTCTGGATTCACTAGCGAACCCACCCACCTCCGCCAGAAAGATGAGGCTGGAGAGAGAAGAGGTGGTTAACTAAAGAAAGGACTTTGAAAGTACAAGGCGGTAAATACAAACTAAATAGAACATTGCCATTACTTCGGAAACGAAAGAAACACGGAAAAAAAGAACCCGAAGATGGCGCCCAAGAGTGGGAGCTTCCGCAGGAAGCATGCCGACGTCACCGGAAATACACCCAAGGGGGTGTGACGCCGACGCCCACCTGGGCTAAGAAAAAAAAAAAACACAAAGAAAAGACTACGAATCCGGACCCAACCACAAGACCGCGGAATAATGCACAGCATAGTGAATCCAGAAAGATCTTCAAGCTGCAAAACTACACCGACAGGTAAGACAACTATTCGTTTCACCCAGAGGCAATGAATAAATAAATTGCTCTTGGTTTATATGGATGCTGTTGCTTTTCCTTTTTGAAATTTGTGCATTTATTGAATGAAGCGGATCTATAGGACATGCTCATGAGATGTTCAATTGATGACCAAGCACTGACTAATTGTTGGATTGAAAAGAAATAGTCCCAGGGACCTTTGTTTATTAATATTGTAAGATACCCAGGTCCAGGACCTTTTGGGTTACCCCAGTGTATTAATGGTTTCAGATATAGGTTTAGACATAGATATACTATATCTAAGCAAGGGGTGATTACACGACCTTGCCCCAGCTGAGTGATCAGCCAGTTGTCAGTTTGGATGGCCAGCCTGGGGTGGCAAAAGATATGCTGCAGCCCCTGGTAGGCCTTGGATGCACCTATGCCCTGGGTACCTATAGTACTCTGTACAGGGGCTCATAAGGTGACCCAATCCCAACTGGTGATGTACCCATGGTTATGAATTTAGAGAGAGAACAGCAGGGCTGTGGTCTGATTAGCAGGCCCACAGCCACATTAAGTCGAAAACCAGTGAAGCAAAAAGCAAAAAGTGGGGTGACCATATTAAAGCAGACCCTACTCTCCTACACCTCAAATCTGCGTCAAGGGTATTCACGAAATGCATGGCCGCTGTAGCCGCAGCATTACATCGCCAAGGCCTGTTTGTGTATCCATACCTGGACGACTGGCTGTTGAAATGATCATCTCCTAACATGGTGCAGAGCCATTATCGCATCTGCCTAGATCTGCTACACCGTTTGGGTCTTAACGGGAACATGGAGAAATCAGTCCATCAGCCTACTCAAACGCTCTACTATCTGGGCGCTACAATAGATTCCGGCCTAGGAAAAGCGTTTCTTTCGGAGGAGAGACTGTTATCGATGAGAAACAAGAGCAATATCATCCTCCAAGCACATCAACCATCAGTGAGGCAAGTGGCATCTCTACTGGGATCGAAGGCCTCTTGCATTTTTCTCATACCCAACTCCAGATTGAGGATGAGACCGTTGCAGCAGGATCTAGAGGATGAATGGGACCAATCCTCAAGGCATTGGGAAGACCAAATCTGTCAGCGAGGAAAATCCATTCTCTGGTGGACTCAATCGAAGAATCTCCTGGTGGGAGTCCAATTCCATCGACCTCTACCAAAACAATCCCCGATCACGGATCCTTCTCTTCAGGGATGGGGGGCACATCTGCGTCAAATGCAGACTCAGGGCAGATGGTCGAACAGGGAGCAGATGTATCATATAAACATGTTAGAGCTGCGGGCAATTCATTTAGTCCTCGAGGCTTTCAAGCCATCGATTCAGTCCAAATCGTTACTGATACAAACGAACAATACAACCACAATGTATTACTTAAACAAGGAGGAACACGCTCCCCCCTGCTGTCACTGGAATCTAAAGCGATCTGGCACTGGCTTCTAGCCAGGAACCTCTCTATCACAGCAGTGCAGCTGCCTAGAGGACAAAATGTGCGGGCAGACACCCTCAGTAGGCACTTCGAAGAACTAGACAAGGTGGTGGCAGACATTTTTCATCAATGGGGTCAGCCATCCATAGACCTCTTCGCAGATGATCTAAACAGAAAATGCCACGCCTTTGCGTCCAGATTTTACAGACCAGGAACGAGGGAATGCTCTTTTGATAGACTGGTCCAGGACGTTTGCATCTTGACGGTGGTGACCAAGCTCATCCGATCCAGGATGGAGATGATCCTGATAGCACCTGACTGGCCTCGCCAATGGTGGTATCCGGACCTACTGCAACCCTCGATCTGCCGCACAGGAAGCTCCCGTGCAGGCCGGACCTTCTGACCAAAATGGGCGGGAAAATTCTGCACCCCAGTCTTTGCTCGTTGAGCTTGGCAGCATGGCTCCTGAGGTGCTGCAGTACGGACATTTAAATATCCCTCAGGACTGTATGGGAGTCGAGGCCATCCACAAGGAGCTCTTACTCCTTTAAATGGAAAAGATTTTACTTATGGTGTGTACGTATTGGTTGGAGTTCGACTAGCGGGCAAGAGGAGATAATCTTGCTGTTTCTGCTTTATTTAGCCAAATCTGGTTTGAAGTACACTGTTATAAAGGTTCATTTCGCGGCCGTTACGGCATATAGAAAGTCACCTAACCAACCTTCTTTCTTTCAACTTCAGATGGTCAAGGATTTCCTTCAGGGGTTGAAGTAGGTTTATCCCCTTGTCCGTCGTCCTTCTCCTCATTGGGAGTGGAGTCTGGTTTGGTCCAAATTGATGGGTCCTCCTTTCGGAACCCATTCATAAAGTCACGTTACAGCACCTTACACGTAAAGTGGCTTTTCTGGTGGCTATAACATCCGCACGCAGAGTGAGTGAAATCCATGCACTCTGCGCTAAGGAACCGTATACGGTCTTCCATCACAATAGGGTGTTTTTCAGAACTCACTCTTCTTTCTTACCAAAAGTAGTGTCTGACTTCCATGTCAACCAGACAATTTCTCTCCCCTCTTTTTTTTCCAAAACCTGCTACACCAGCAGAAAGATCTCTTCACTCGCTAGATCTCAAGAGAGTTCTCAAATTCTATTTGTAGAGAACAAAACCAGTTAGAAAGTCTGATCAATTGTTTGTAAACTATGGTTCTGTTAGGACGGGATTTCCAGCCTCCAAGCGATCCATTTCGAGGTGGATAGTGTCCTGCATTAAATTGGGTTATCAATTAGCGAACAACCCTCTGTTGATTTCCCCTAAAGCTCACTCGACTAGGGGTAAAACGGTGTGAGAAAGTGGATCTGTATATACTGGACCAGAATAAGGTACAGTGTGTATAGAGTCCACAAACCCCAGAGGTATAACAGAGGTTAAAGCCAGGTGTGACCTTACTCTCTAAAGTGGTAGCTTGGTCGAGCAGTAAGGCAGTACCAGAGGACCGTGTAAAGCATTTGTTGTACACACTCAGTCAGCAAAAGGTTTCACACACTCACAACTCCAGGCCAATTGTTTTTATATCAAAAGATATAGTTTTAGTTCTAGAACCAGCAGGTATCAAAATATACTGTTCTCAAAATGAGAGTTCTCAGATGAGTACTTTGCAGAAAGGCAATAAACTTTGTAAATACAATAGGTACAGAGGTTGCAGTAGGCAACACAATTCTACACACAGTTTAGCATTGAGCTCAGTGGATTTCCTTATATAAACACAGTTGATTACTTTGTAGATTACTTTGGTAATTCCAGGACTGGCTCCTAGGTTCAGTCCTGGGGTCTAAGCTAAAAACAGTTTAGCAAAAACGTTTTAGGTATTGTAGTGATTTTTCAGGAATAAAAAGCTATTTTAAAAGTTCACACTTAGAAACATTTCAACAGAAATCTGGCAATGTTATCCAATGGGAGAAAATTCAGGTTGCAGGTAAAGTACGATCTCGTTACTTTTGTAATCCATTACTGGGCTCCTGGGGCCAGCACTGAGGTATCAACTTAAAACGGGTAAGTAATTACGTTTCAGTATTTCCTATGATTTATAAAGAATATTTCTAGTTTTCAAAAGTAGACACTTAAAAAAAATTCATAGAAAAGCAGACAATGGATTCCTATGGAGAAAATACAAGTTACTAGTAAACCCGTTCGGGATTACTTTTGCGGTTCAGTATTGGGCTACAGGGTACATACAGTACTGGCTCCTCTCCTGATCACAGGTGAGTTTTTCGGAATTCGGATGATTTTATATGAATATTTTACATTTTCAAAAGTAGAGACGTTGATTTTTCTAGTCAAACCAGTCAATGTTATTCAATTACAGGTAAGTGAGTTACCGGCTTCCTGGTGAGTACTCGACTGGTAAAGTTGTGGTTCTGGGCATAGACTCAGGGGCCCCCCAGTGTCGGGTAGGTACAGTTGGTTCACCCTCAGTAGCGGCCGGGTGCAGAGGTAGTTAGGCCCAATGGGGGACAGGGGACCTCCCGTTGGTGGCTGCTGGCTAGCAGGCCACGCGACTGTGGGAACTGGGCTCCTGGCCACTTGCTTATGACAAAGCAGGATAAGACAAAGGTGGCACAGCCAGCGGTACTCGGGCGTCTGGGTGCAGGGTGCTTTTGAGCTGTCTGGCGCTCAATGTTATCCAATGGAAAAGGTAAAAAGGGAACAAAGGCTACAGGCTCGGGAGCGGAGACTCTCCAGGGGCGACCTGCACGTCGAGAGGTAAGTTGGGATCTTGGAGCACAGGTAGGTACCCCAAAGGGAGGCACAGGGGGCTGTAGGGCGCCGGTTGCAGGGGTGTCTTTGGGTGTCAGAAAAGCTTACCGTCAGCTGGTCGCTGTTGGGGGGGGCCCTGGTTCTGAGTCTGCAGGCGTCGTCTGGTTCGTCGAGGAGGGTCTTTGGGCACTGGACTTCGAGTCCCAGTCGCCGGGGGGACGTCCTCGTGGTCGTGGATCACTCGGGCACGGGCCGGGCTCGGCGGGTGCAGAGTGGGCTGGTCCGGAGCTTCCTGGCTGGCACCAGGGGGGTTGTTGCAGCAGAGCCTCTGCTGATGGGAGTCCCAGGCTTTAACAGGGTCAAGGCAGGCAGGTCCTCTGGGTGTCCCAGATAGTCTGGCTTTAGGCAGGAGCAGGTTCCAGGATCGACAAGCCGGTAGGGCTGGGGCCAAGTCAGTTGTTGTCGTCCTGTTAGCAGCTGAACGGCGGGTCCTCTTCCTCTTAGTCTTCTTTCTTCTTTTCGGGATCTGAGGAAGGAAGGTTCAGGGAGCCCCTAAATACTGAAATTAGGGGCGTTACAGGTAGGGCAAGGGCAGGGACCAATAGGTCCCTGTCCTGGGGTGGGTACACCACCTAGTCTGCTCCTCTCCTGTGGGAGGGGGCAGGAGCCTAGCTGTGATTGGGCAGGGCTCCCCATCTTCAAGATGGCCGGAGCCCGGGGTCGTGCTTCACCTCGTCTCCCCCACCTGAGGGGTGGGGTTGACACAGGCTGGCACCCTCCCCTTCCTGACGTAGTTTTTCCCGCAAGTCTTCCAGCCAGAGTGGGGGTCAGAACTGATAGGGGCCAGTTGCTGGGTACAGCAAATGGTCTGGGGAAGCTCACAGAGGCGGCATGCCTTTGAAGCTTCCCCCTGCCCATCCTGGGGCAGGAGACCTAGCACCTCGCCCAGGATGTGCATTGTTGCAGGCCCAGGAGAGCGGGTGGGCTCTCCACCCAGGGGTCCAGCAACATGTCTGCTGTGTGGCAGCCTCTGCAGCCACTCAGCCCAGACGTGGATTGTAGGTTAGGTTTTCAGGGGGCATCTCTAAGATGCCCTTTGATGCATTTTACATTAAATCCCACACTGGCATCAGTGCGGGTTTAATATGCTGAGAAGTTTGGTACCAAACTTGTTAGTCTTCAGTGTAGCCATTATGGTGCTGTGGAGTTCGTAATGACAGTCTCCCAGCACCATATACTCGTAATGGCATCACTGCACTTAAAGTGCCCAGGGTACTGTAGGGGCACAGGGATCATGCACCTGTGCCCACACCTCTGGCATAGGGCACCCAGCTAGAGGGGTGACTGAAGTATGCCAAGACAGTGGGTTCTGTGGGCATGGCACACAGGGATGTGTGCCATGTTGACTCTTTGTTTAGTTTTGTACTTGGACACCTAGCCTGCAAAGGCAGTGTGTGGGTGTCAGGGTACTGGGCCCCAGAGGGTGGCACAATAAGTGGTGCAGTCCTCAGAGGGTCTTCTCTGGTCACCATGCCCTGGGTACCTAGGGTACCATTTACTAAGGGCTGATAGGTGGCCAGAGCTGCCAATTGGGTTTTAGTTTCAACACAGTTTTTAGGGAAGGAACACAGGCCCTGGGTACCTGGTTGGCAGGAACCCAGGGCACACTCAGTCAAAGTAAAGCAGCTGTTCAGAAAAAAGTGGGGGCATACCAGTGCAGGAAAAATGGCACTTTCTCACAAGCGGCTACTATAGCATTCTTACACAATGTGCAGATGGCCGAGATTTGTAAGACTGCAACTTGGAAATCGGTACACACGTTTACTAGACATTACTGTCTTGATTCTGACTCCAGAGCGGATATCCAAGCAGGCCAAGCCTCCTTGAGGAATCTGTGCAAATGCTAGCCTGACTGGAGTCATTGATGTTTTTTAAAAATGTCTACTCTATTTTGTACTGGTCACTTGCCTGCAGGAAGAGAGGATGGGCTTGCTACTCGATTCATGCGCTTATGACTATTGATGAGGATTCCCTGGAAGAAAAGGATAAGTTACTTACCTGTAATCCTAGTTCTCTTCCAGGGGTACAATCATCAAAGTCATAAGCAACCCACCCGCCTCCCTGTGCAAGTGATCAAGTTGAATGTCATCTTTGTGCCCTGGCCTTCGGGTCTCCGCAAAGAACAACTGACCTAACTGTCACCCCTGAGGCATGATGGGAAGCTAGGGGTCATGGCTGCCTTAAAGGCAATGTGCCAGTTTTATTCTGTGTTTCTGTGTGTTAGCTTTTCAGCTTTCTACACTAAAGTTTCTACAATGCAGCCCATGGGCTTGCAATGTTTTTCATTACTCTTTGCAGGAGTATGATTTCTATGATGCATTAAAGTAGTTTTCAAATGTGTTTTCTTTATTGGAATGTTATGTATTTATGCAAAAGAAATTCTTACATTGCTCAGCCTTTGCTGTATGGAGGGCTGCATTGTGTTTATTGTGATATACATATATATGTTTTCAGAGCTACATATGTTTCCACATACGTTTTTATGTTTTCGTGGTCCCCGCGCATGGGTGGGAATATTCATGTGCTTATGACTCTGATGAGGATACCCCTGAAAGAGAACTAGGATTACAGGTAAGTAACTTATCCTTCCCATATAATGAGAATCAAGCCTGTCGGATTACCATAATGCATTTGAATTATATGCTCGTAGATCTCCTTTGAAAATACTTTTTGTGCCTGGACAGATTGTGCAATTTGTGTGTTCTGCCTGTATCATTGAAGGCGCCCTAACAATAGTAATGAAAGGAAGGTGACTGAGGTTGTCCACGCAAAGAAATATGTACATTTTATGTTAACAGATACGTACTTACAGTGAATATCAACATATTTTTGTTATAGGTCTCCAAGAAAAAGGAGGTCTAGATCGCGATCTGGATCTCGGAAGCGTAAGCACAGAAAACGGTCTCGCTCGAGGTCAAGAGAGTGGGATAGAGACCGGAAGAGGAAGACCTCTCGCTCTTACTCCAATGAGAGGAGAACGTATGAGAGAGAGAAAGACAGACTCAAAAAAGGGCTTCCTCCAATACGATCAAAAACACTCAGTGGTGAGCAACTGTGCTGCCTTTTTGCAGTGTAACGTTTGTTTCTGTAATTATTTTGCTTGCGATCGTAGAACTGTCCTTGTCTGGTGACAATTTGTCTTTAATTGCTTAGTCAGGAATAAGATGGCAGGATTTTAAAATATTTGTGTTTTAGGAGGGTAAATTTTTGATTTTGTTTATTTTTAGACTTGGATAGCAAAAGTAGCGCTGTATAACCCGGTTTATTATTAAGTGTAGCTTTACTTTTTTAAAATATTTTTTAAGAAAGATGTTCTTCCATGGGTTGGAATATCTGTTTTCTCATGTTTTTCTGGTGTGCCTCTTTTTTACTCATTAGACTTTGGAATCTCAGCCTACTACTGGTGCCTCTCCATAATTGCTTGATGTGAAACCTGTGTGTGTCTTTAAAGGGGTGCAAATAAAGTGTGCCTCCTCCTCTAGTTGAGTGGCTACTGCCACCCTTTTTCTAGGCAATGAGGCTACTGGTAATTGGTAGCTACTGATTATAGACCTGAGTGAATAGACGTGGTCTTCGCTACCTCCCTCTAAGCAACAGGATAAGCCATTGCAGGAAGCTGGCTCTATATATACTATACCAAAGTAAGGTATAGTGTGCACAGAGTCCAATGGATCCTCAAAGGTAGGCAGAGATAAAAGTAGATAACTCTAATTGTGGTAGTGTGGGTGAGCAGTAAGGCATTATCAGAGGGTAGTGTTAAGCATTTATTGTACACACTCAGGCAAGAAATGATGTCACACACTCAAAGACTGAACTCAGACCAATGTGTTTGTATAAAAATATTATTTATTTGTATTTTATTTCCAGAACTAAGCCAGGCCTGGTACAGGTAAGTGCAATAGTCCATTGCAAGAATAATGCAGTTAAATACAGTTTGAATGCAAATGGATTGGTTATAGGTAAGTCGCTTGTTCATAAGAGTTGTAATTACTTTTTCAGTTACTATTGAGATTACTTTGTAAGTTACTTTTCAGATTACTTTTAAGCTACTTTTTCTACTCAGTGTGATATGCCTAGATATCACACTGGGACATTTCCCAGATAAAAGGTGAGTAAATCAGTTTTTGTAAATATCCAGTTTCTTACGGTATACCTTTTTCCAACTCCACACTTAGGAAATTTTTTAAAGAAAATCAGTCAATGCCATCCTATGGGAGGAAATGTAGTTATCGGTTTACAGGTAAGTACTTAGTTTTGGGAGTTGGTTTTCTGGGGTTAGAACAAGGGTGCCCCCAGGGACAAAGATGCACTCTCAAAGCACCCTCAGCTTCACTAGGGCTGCCAAGTGTAGAGTGCTGAGGCCCAGTGTTATCAAATAGGTTAAAGGGGCCTCCGGTTGGTGGCTGCTCACGAACAGGCCACAAGGTTGTGGTAGGAAAGCTCCTGGACTTAAGCTCAGGGCAAAGGAGGATCCAAGTTAGCACACAATGTGCACCCACAGCGGCACAGGGGAGGCTGAGTGCAGGGTGCTGTTTTGGCGTTGGTGCCCTGTTTTCAATGGGGATTGCCGGGTTTTGTTATTAGCTGCAGGCTCGGTCCAGGAAGTCTTCCAGGAGGAACCAACAGCTGGGCAGGTAAGTTGGAGGGCTTGGGGACGTAGGTGAACCTCAGGTCCTCTTCTCCAGAGTGCAGCGGTGCCGGGTATAGGGGTGTGTTTGAGGTTGAATTTCACCTTACTGTGTCACTCGGGGTGGTGCTGGGGGGTCTCCGTGCAAAGGCTGTTGGCGATGTCTGGGAGTCCTGGAGGGGGCAACCCATGATGGACTCGGACTCTGGAGCGCTGGGGGACCTCGCTGAGACTGGTGGGCCACTCAGATTGGGCCGTAGGTGACAGATGCATTGATGGTTCCAGGCATCGGGTTTCTTTGTAGTCAGCAGACTCTGAGACTTTCTTTGGAGATTCTTTTGAATGGAGCTGCTGTTCACAGGAGATCCGGTCTATGTTGAAGGCAGTCAGTCCTGCCAGGGTCCTGGAGGTTTCTAGCTGCTGGACAAGGCGACTCTTGGCTCAGGATCTCTATGAACTGCAGATGGGTCGGTATGGCTGGGACCAAGTCATTTCTGCTCTGCAGTCTCCTCTGCTGGGAGTTTTTTGTCCTTCTTCATAGGTTGTGGGAATCTGCCTTCTGGCTTCAGGGCTGCCCCCTAAATACTGTATTTAGGGGGTGTTTTAGGAGTCTCAAGGTAAGTAGCCAATGGACTACTGACCTTAGGGTGACTATACCCTCCCTAACACTGATTGAAGAGTGCCTGCCATCTCCAAGATGGTGGGTGCTGGAGAGTGGGCTTCACCTCGCCTCCGCCACCTAAAGGGCGGGGTTGGTAAAGGTGGGCACACCTTCTGAGCTGTGCTAATTTTTCCTGCCGAAAAGGGGGGAGGCATGAAGGGGGCCTGCTCCTGATAGCAGGAAAGGGTGGAAGTCGCGTTGCAAAGGCGGCAAGGCCTTTGAAGCTCCCCTGCCACAGATATGTGTGCTATGTCAACTCTTCACTTATCTCAGCACCAAAACATGCAGGCTGCAGTGTGTGTGTGTGTGTTTTAGTTAGTTAGTTAGTTAGTTACCTCGTTACCTCTAAGCGTTGCACAATATGTGCTGCAGCCCTTAGAGGTATTCCCTGGTCACAGTGCCCTTGATACCCATGGTACCTTTTACAAGGGACTTACATGTGGCCAGAGAGGTGCCATGTGGGGGTACAAAGGAACAGGGGGGTGTTACTGCGACATAAATCCACTTTCCAACACTTCCCTACTGTTGCAGAGACTGGAGTAGGCATAGTAAATGATCCTATTCCAAAGTCAAGCACTGTAAGGCAAGTCGTCAAAACTACTTGTGTGCTGAACAAATGCGTACGGATGACACGTTCGTTCGAATGACGGCTTGATAAAGGCATGTGTGCTAAATGCATGAAAGATTCCGTTGCATATTCACCTTGCAACCCAATTGGTCAGAAATGCTAAAGAAATAACTCCTCTGATAAGTTGTCAAGGAGGGTGAAGATGCTTTCTAGGTCATTAACTTTTATAAACGGCAAGGGCACCAACCCAGTACTACAGGGTGACCGTCTCTTTTCCACGGATGCCCCAGAAGGAATTACAGGTGTTTCTTATTTGCCCCCAGGTATTGTGTCCCTTTGTCTGTAACCTGCTTGCCCTGATTCCCAAATTGTGTAAACTGCCCACCCCTTAAAGGGTTCACTGACAGAATATCGGTGTAAAAAATATAGAAGTAAAAAATATTGAGGTAAAAATGTAGAATTAATAATATCGACTCCCTATACGTAATGCCTTAACGCGACGATTTTTCCGCCGCGGTGCAGGCGTTCTAAAGGGTGGGCGGGGCTGCATCGGCAGCACTGGGGAGGGAGTGGCCGACGGGAGCACGAAAGGGGTTAAACAGGTAAGTACAAAAATATTGGGGGGGGAAATATTGAGGTCAAAACTATAATTGTACAAAATATCCATATACATATATATTTTTTCCAAGAACTTCACTGCCAGCAGGCCTCTTGTAAATTCTTTCTAAAGAACATGGAAATATATATATACATAAACACTGAAAAAACCATAGGTTTCAGGCCTGATATAGTTAGTAATTAGCATTTAAAAAACCTTAAAAATTCACTGAAAAAAACATAGGTTTTAGGGGTGTTATAGTTAGCTGGACATTTCACTCGTACAAAACCATTGAAATTCCTCCGATATAGTTGTACTCACTATATCTTGCGCGCCCGCAATCCACTGCTGATGTCACATATTACATCATTCATGACATGGTCAGTGACATCACTGATGACATCTCAAATGACATCACTGATGACATCATCCAGTGAATGTGTTTTGGTTCGTTATTTAAATATGTATTTTATATATATATATATATATATATATATAGCAATTTGCATTGACAAATGAGTGGATATATAAATATAAATATCTGGATGGAGGATTTAGTAGCAGTGTGATTGACTGTTTACTTGACTAATTTAAAGTGTCTCACTAAATATATTGGATAGTGACTAAACTGTGTGAACATCTGTATCACTTTGTCAGTTGTTGTGTAAATTGCTTCTCCACTTGGTTACTAGCTATTTGAAAGTCTATATTAGTTATTGATTAGTTAACTGAGTGTTTGTATGGGAGAGTGAATGTGTGTGTGGTTCGGTGGGGGGGTGTGTGACTGCCCCAAGATGTGTGAATAGTTGATTCAGTAGGTATATGAAGTTAAAACTACATGTTATAACAGTTGTTTGGGTGAGTGAATATCATTATGGGTGTGGTGATGAGCAAATATCTCTCTCAATGGTACATGTCCAACAAAGTAGAAAATAAAAGGCAGTGTATGTGTCAGTTGTTTATAAATAAGTATACATAAGACTCAATGATTGTATGCGTGACTGTATGGATAACTGTATACTTGTAATAGTGATTTTATAACACACTAAGTATAAGTTACTATCTATATCAATAGATAAAGTGGTGTTTGTATAAGTGTATAGCTAAGTAAATGTAAGTATGATCCATTGTTTGCATAATTGAATAGGATGACTTCATAAGTGAATAGTATGTGTGCTGGTGTGTAATGTCGAGATAGGTGTATAAGTATATTTGATAGTATTCTATTGATCATTGTCTACATGTATGAGTGAATCTATAGGTAAATGATTAGATGTGTGTATAGCTCTAGGAATCACTGAGTGGGTTTTTAGAAACTTGTATTGGTGTGTCAATGGATTCAAATATGGTACTCTGTATTTTACAGTGAGTGATGAAAGGTTATACTAGTGTATGATGAGGTGTATCTAATTGTCTCGTGGATGTCATCAATGATGTCATTTGAGAGGTCATCAGTGATGTCACTGACCATGTCATGAATGATGTAATATGTGACATCATCAGCAGTGGATTGCGGGCGCGCAAGATATAGTGAGTACAACTAACTATTTCGGAGGAATTTCAATGGTTTTGTACGAGTGAAATGTCCAGCTAACTATAACATCCCTAAAACCTATGGTTTTTTCAGTGAATTTCTAAGGTTTTTTAAATACTAATTCCTAACTATATCAACCCTGAAACCTATGGTTTTTTCAGTGAACTTCAAAGGTGTTTTAAAAGATAATTCCTAACTATATCAGGCCTGAAACCTATGGTTTTTTCAGTGAATTTCGAAGGGTTTGAAAATGACAATTTTTAAATGTATTAATTGTTATATTTATTTTTTTGATACTGATTTACATATTTTAAACTATTTATTTTTAAATATTTTATTTTTTAAATTACATTATGATTACATTATACATTACAAAATATACTTTCTTAGAATGAATTACTTTAGTTTAAATACTTTGCAAATAGGCAATAGAGTTTTAAGTACAGTAGTTAGTTGTTGCAATGGGCAACACAATTTCAAACACAATGCAACATTGACCTCAATGTGAATTTCTAGTTAAATGCAGTTAGTTACTTTATGGATTACTTTTCTAACCACAGGACTGGATCCTAGATTCAGTCCTTGGACATCTCCTGTAAACGGTTGAGTAAAAGTGTTTTAGTTACGGTAGAGATTTTTAACGAATATTATTGTATTTTAAAAGTTGACACTTAGAAATGTTTTCACATAGAATTACCAATGTTATCCTATACCAGGAAATTCCTTTAGCAGGTAAGTAGTGCTATTGTCACTTTTTCGTACTCAGTGGTGGATCCTGGATCCAGTACTGGTGCATCTCCTGTAAACAGTTGAAAGAATGCGTTTAAGTCAAACAGGCGATTTTTAAAGAATATTTTTAGTTTGTGAAAATAGACACATAGAAACTTTTCTGGTGAAAACCAGACAATGGATTCCTATGGAAGGAAATACAAGTTACTTGTAAGTATGGTTAGAATTACTTTTCACGGTCAGTGCCCGGCTAAAAGATGCAGCACTGAGTTCTCTCCTGATAACAGGTGAGTAAATCGGAATTCGTTGTTCGGATGATTTTAGATGAATATTTAAAATCCAAAACTCCACACTTCGAAGACTTTCCTCAGAAGCTTGTTTCCGGTCCAGGTAAGGCATGGCTTGGCAGTTCGGGCTGGACTGTTCCCATGAGGCACATGGTCAGACTGATTTGCACATAGTCATGTCTGAACTGGGGTGGCAATGTGGGCTAAAGAACGGTGATGGATTATACCCAGATCTGTTGACTGGGTGTGAGTGTTTGATTGGTTCAGATGCTCTGTCCATCACCACCCCCTTTATACGACATCTTCCAAGAGGGCGTCGACGTACCGGAACAGGAGCGGGTCGAGCAACTCCTCATCAGTGCCTCCAAAGCCGAGGACTCTGACGTCGAAGAACTCATTCCTGTTCAGCGGGTCGTAAGTATTCACGTCGACCCCGACCCCCTCCATACAACATCCAAAAAGGCTTCGGTCACTCCTTCACCTTCGCGCCCAGGTGCACACAGAGAGACTGCTTCCCATGCCCCGCCCTCAGGCTCGGCAAGGAAGCCTATCAAGCCTTCAGGCGACTTGGGCTCAAGTCAGTCTGCCATCGGTACCGAAACCCAGTCACCGGCACCGAAAAAGAAACCACCCTCCTCCTCCGTGCCGATCACTGCCTCCACATCCAAGCACTCGGCACAGAAAACAGCAAGCACTGACCCATCGACTCTGAAAAAACACTTGGAGTTAGCAAAAGCCGCTCCTTAAAAGTTCGGAATCACACCCTTCGGAGCCAAAAAAAGCTTTGGAACAGAAAAAACAATCATCACTAACACCTCCATTTGGTGTTCTCTGGACGTAGCAGATCCCGCCTCCAGAGCTGTCAACACAAGTGTCCTTCTGTGTAGATATGCTTGGCTACGCATTTCAGGTTTTAAACTTTAAGTACAAACTTCCATATTAAACCAGCCATTCGTTCAGGAACACTTAATTGGACCTAATGTAGATTCATCTCTTGAAAAAATGAAAAAAGACAGACACAGCTAAATCAATGGGAGCCTTGCAATCGCTAGCTCCCAGACGTTCTTTACGTTGGTCCTTCTACAAGGGCACCTCCAGAGGCTACTCCTCTGACAACCCCTCCACCTCTTACAAGGCTCCCACCCAGTCTACATTCACCAGAGGTTACCAGAGAGGAGGCTACAGAGGCAACAATAACAAAGGTAGATACAAGACCAGCAATACCCAATCTGCCTCCACCCGTACCCAATGACTTCCCTCCGCTCCCCCCAGACCATTCCACTCTGGTTGGGGGAAGAATATAATAGTTCCTTCCTGTCTGGAACAACATTACCACAGACAGGTGGGTGAGACAAATCGTTCAATCGGGTTACTGTCTAGAACTTACCTCTACCCCCCCACCCCCCAACATACCCAAACAGTGTCCAAAGCCGTTAGAACATGTATCACTGATCAACAAGGAAGTCATCTCCCTCCTACAAAAGAGTGCAATAGAACCAGTTCCCCTACACCAACAAAACACAGGAGGTTACTCTGTATTTTCTTATACCGAAAAAGGACGGCTCTTTGAGCCTTATTCTAGACCTCAGACTCCTAAACCTGTACATACACTCAGACCATTTACACATGGTCACACTCCAGCAGGTTCTTACTCTTCTTTCACAAGGTGACTTCCTTGCCACTCTAGATCTCAAGGACGCCTACCTTCATATTCCCATTCACACATCTCACAGGAAATATCTCAGGTTTGTAGTGGACGGTCAACACTATCAATTCAAAGTACTCCCTTTTGGAGTTCCCACAGCACCCCGGGTATTCACCAAGTGCCCGGCGGTAGTGGCAGCTCATCTCAGAAGACAACACATTCACGTCTTCCCATATCTGGACAACTGGCTAATAAAAGCCAGCTCATTCAGTCAGTGTGTACATCACACACACATGCCACTATTCAACTACTCAACCACTTGGGGGCTACAGTAAACCACACAAATTCTCATCTACAGCCATCCCACATACAACAATGCCTAGGTGCCGCAATAAACACCTCAAAAGCACTTGCTTATCCCAGTCTAGCCAGGATAGCAAGCATGCAACCCCTCATAACCAAATTTCAGCCTCAACACGCTCTTCCAGCTCGAGTGTTCATGCATCTCATAGGGATGATAGCCTCTTGCATATTCATAGTGCCTCACGCAAGACTCCAGATGCGTCCTCTCCAAGAGTGCCTAGCACGCCAATGGAACCAGGCTCAAGGTCAGCTAACAGATCTGGTGTTGGTAGACGGTCGCACTCATCGTTCTCTGCAGTGGTGGAACACCAAAAACCTTTCCAAAGGGCGACCGTCCATAGAGCCAGTTCCTCAGATCGTCTTGACAGCGGACGCATCGCTCTCCGGCTGAGGAGCTCACCTGTTGCTTCACACCATGCTGGGCAGGTGGACTCCTCAACAAAAGTTACTCCACATCAACCACCAGGAGCTACTAGCCATATTCCTGGCCCTAAAGGCATTCCAGAAACAAATATCAGGCAAAGCTGTCCTAGTTCGCACCGACAACATGACAACAATGTACTACATACATAAACAAGGCGGAACACATTCCTTACAACTCTCCCAACTAACACAAAGCACATGGAGATGGGCTATTCCCCAGAACATTTTTCTCCTAGCCCAACACGTTCCAGGATTCCAGAACAATATAGCAGATCTGTTAAGTCGTCAAACGCAACAGATTCACGAGTGGGAACTTCATCCGCAAGTTCTTCAACCATTTTTCCATACCTGGGGACAACCAGAGATAGACCTGCCATGCAAGAAAACGCCAAATGCCCAAGCTTCGCCGCCAGATATCCACACCCACTGTCCAAAGGCAATTCGATATGGATGAATTGGTCAGGCAGATTTGCGTACGCTTTCCGCCTCTCCCACTCAGTCCACTGGTGGTGCGCAAACTACAGCAACACTCACTAATACTTATCCTAGTTGCTCCAACATGGGCCAGACAACCGTGGTACACAACATTGCTGGAACTATCAGTAGTCCCGCACTAAAAGGTACACCTCTCCCCACGCCTCTTAACCCAGAACCGTGGAGAGAACAGACACCCGGACTCAGCACATCTCTACCTAGTGATCTGGCTCCTGAGGTCTTAGTTTGCTTATCTTAACCTGCCCCCTGACTGTATGAACGTTATCAGAGAGGCTAGACACCCCACCACTAGAGCCTGCTATGCAGCCAAGTGAAAAAGATTTGTAATATACTGTAACAAAACAATATCAATCCATTAGATGTGTCGATTCAACACATCATATGTTACCTATTACATCTTTAAAGGTCTAATCTAGCATACACATCTATTAGGTTACTCCTAGCTGCCATAGCAGCCTACACACAGATTAGGCAGCACTTATCACTATTCAGAGTACCTGCCATCAAAGCATTTATGGAAGGTTCAAAAGAATAATTCCTCCCAGGGTACCACCCACACCGGTTTGGAATTTGAACATTGTTCTCACAAGACTAATTGGCCCTCCATTCGAACCTCTGCATAAATGTGAATTACAATTTCTTACATGGAAACGTCGCTTTCCTTGTGGCTATTACTTTCCTTGGAAGAGTTAGTGAGCAACAAGCACTCACTATTTAAGAACCATTTTTACAACTCCATCATAACAAAGTGGTTCTGAAAACGAATCCAAAATTCCTTCCTAAGGTTATTTCTCCCTTTCACCTCAATCAGCCTGTACAGTTGCCAGTATTCTTCTCACAACCACAAACAGTCGCAGAAAGAACTCTACATACTTTAGACTTAAAAAGAGCACTCCTTTATTACATTGAAAGAACAAAACCTTTTTGAAAAACAAAACAACTTTTCGTGTCCTTCTCACCACCACATAAAGGCAACACTATTTCAAAATCCGGAATTGCACGGTGGATTATTAAATGCATACAGATTTGCTATCACAAGGCAAAATGTACATTATCTATTCCTCCTAAAGCCCACTCTACATGCAAAATAGGGGCTTCAATGGCATTTATCCTAGATCTAAGGTACTTAAACAAATTCATAAAGATTCAAAAT